>NC_056743.1:1405415634-1405545634 GCF_019279795.1 Protopterus annectens | reverse complement strand
GAAAATGGCAAAGTACCGAAGCGGCCAAGTGAATTCTTTCCCAGGGAAAGACTTCACTTAACAGCTGCTTTGATATTTTGAGTTTTCAGCCTTTTCAGTTCGACCAAGACACATTCGAAAGAATGCATCTTCAGTCTTCTAATATAGACCCACTGAAGTTATACCCAGCACCATACCACCACACCCCTAAGTGCAGGAGATCTGAACAAAGGCTGCAAAATGGGGGTGGGGCAATGGACCAATACTAGGGACACAATATATCCTGCAGGTATAAATGTAGAATGTCACTACAGGAACAGGGTGTGTGTCACCATACCTGTTCAGATGGATGTCAATTATGAAACTGTACTGTATGTCCCCCATGATGGCAGTGATTCATCACAGGAAGGAATAAAATGATACTGTTCAACAGACCAGAAATATGGGCAATAAGCGTGGACAGTCTGTAACAATCTGGCCGGTGACAGGTATGCTCAGAACAGCTGAGTGCAAGAAAGCATAACCAAACCTAGCAAGGGGGGGGGGGCCCTGAAAATGTGGACATGTCTGACATACTGGTGTACATGAGCTGACACGTGATGCAGTAACACCCTCCTGTCTGTTCCAACATCTACTGAGTGGAATGGCAGAAGTCCAAAACCCAGGACTTCCCAGGAGTTAGTCATGTAAATCTTCACATCCCCCCACTGATGTGTCAGACATACACAACTCTTATGTGGGCCAGGCAACACTACACATCTGCCAAATATCTGGACATAACATCACATTAGGGAAAATACACTGATCTGCTAGCCATGTCACCAAGCAATATCCAAACTACAGGCAGACTGACACAACAAAAAAGCAATCTTGCTATGAGGGAATACACATGTAATTGCAAATATACCAGGCACTCCAGGGATGTAACAGCACCGAGAAACAGACACCAGTGTGAAAGTGCATACAGTATTAGGAGTGTGTGAAACAAACTGTCAGCATGTTTGATACTCACACACTTCCGCTACATATAATGGCCCAATACACAGTGCAGTATACATGGTGTAAGCGCTTATTCATTTAAATGTATGTTAGCACCACTTAACTTCATGCAAAACTGCACACACCTGCTTAAAGCTGCTTTAAAGTGCCTTAATCACCCTGTCTCCATCAGCCCTTGTTCTGCCCAGCAACAAAATAAATAGCCCATGCAGGTCTTGAATCAAGGACCCTGCACACTATAGGCATAGCACGTATCCACTAAGCCATCCGAGCTGTGAGAATGTCCTTTGTTTTTTCAAATATATCATTCAATAGACAAACTGAATAGTACTGAACAACTGCTTTGACTACTACAATTATTTAGTACTTGTAAGTGAAAATAGTGTTGAATCAGTCATGTTCTTATATGTAAATATACACATTTCAGATTAATATGGTGGGATACATCTGAGAAGGTACATACAACACTCATGTTTACACATAAATATATATATATATATATATATATATATATATATATATATATATATATATATGGGTCCCATGGCCGAGACCATATGATCGACTTTCGAAAAGTCGACCATGAGGAACCGCTATCTTCGTAGAGTGTGGAATGGGAAAATTAACTTCTTCTGCACTGTAGTGCGATCTCGGAGCTGGTATATTTAAGTTACAGGGGGTTTGGGGGGCAGAGCATAGAGAACAGTTGAAAGGTACATGTTTGGTGTGTGTTTAGTGTTTATTTTACATGGTTGGCTTTTCGAAAGTCTATCATATGGTCTCGGGCATATGAAAGTCGACTTTCTTAAAAGTCAGTCATGTAAAGTAGGCCTATATACACACACATATATATATATATATATATATATATATATATATATATATATATATATATATATATATATATATATATATCCATAACTCTCAACCTCTTAGTGCAAGGGAATGCAATGTATGTATTGCAGTTATAAATGTATATTTTTGCTACAGTGACGGGGGTTGTGTCAACATACATGTTGTGAAGGAAGGCTCTTCTGAGACTGACATGTACACCATCAGTTACTGACAGACATCCAAAATCATCATAGTTAAGTACCACACAAATCACAATTATGATCCTGTGGAATACAGGAGAAATATGAGCAATAAACATGGACAGTCTGAAACAATTTGGTCAGTCAGGAGGTACACACAGAACTCCTTAGTGCAAAAAATGTGGAACAAGCCTGACAAAGTGGATGTTTAAAGCCCTTCTGCCTTCCAGTTTATAGCCTGCTACAGACCACCCTCCCAAACCCAGGAACTCCACTCAGCCTTCCTGAGAACACTGGAAAATATGAAGGTCTCTCCAAACACCATTATATTGGGCGACTTCAGCTACCCAAACATAGACTGGGAGCATTACTCCAGCTCCAACACCCTAGCCCAAAGGTTCCTAGAATTTATAAACTCAAATGCTATGGAACAACTTGTTACCACTCCCACAAGAGGGGAAAACATACTGGACCTGATCATCACCAACATGGGGACTCTATGCTCCAGACCAGAAGCGTATCCCTCACTGGTAAGATCAGACCATAAACTAATCTCACTGGATATTCACATCCCGACCCCACCCCCTGCCCAGAAAATCACAGTGAAAAACTTCTCTAAAGCAAATTTCACACTCCTCAAAACTGAGGTGGAATCCTTCAAAGCCCCCGGGCCTGTGGAAAATACAGCCCAGACTACAGAATCCTTTATAAACGCATTCTATGAACACCTTCAGGAATGCATGGATCATGCAATCCCAAATAAAACCAAGACCCAATCCTCCAAAGGCAGACATCCTGTCTGGTGGACCCCAGCTATAAACAAACTATACAATAGAAGGAGGAAGCTACTACATGATAGAGCAAAATCCCAAAAAGGGAAGGCATCTCTGATCAGTATTAGCAAAAAACTACGGGCACTCATAAAATCGTCTAAGGCCAGCTTCGAGAGAAAAATTGCACAGGACACTAAGGATAATCACAAGGCTTTCTTTAGTTATGTTAGGAACCTGGGTGGGAATTCCCAGATATGCTCAGAATTAGTCCAAAATGACAAAAAATACACCGAACCCACAGACATTGCCAACATCCTAGCTGACAGGTTCAGCGCAAACTTCTCCTCCCCACCAAAAGGGCAAATATCTATCCCAGCAGAGTGCTGCCCCCCCTGACATCTCAGATGCTCAGGTAAGAGCCACCCTCTCCAAAGCAAAAAACACAGCATCAATGGGACCAGACGGTGTCCCGCGCTGCGTCCTACATGAACTCCAAGAAGAGCTAAACCCAGACATAAAACTACTGTTTAATCTCAGCCTTACTACAGGATATGTACCCAAAGAGTGGAGTACAGCAACGGTGGTCCCTCTCCACAAAGGTGGTGCCTCAACGGATCCTGGAAACTATCGCCCCATAAGCCTGACTAGCTTGGTCTGCAAAGCTATGGAAAGGATCATCATGGACCTTATAAATAAAGATATTGGGGACCTACAGACACTGGATCCTACCCAGTTCGGCTTTGTTAAGGGCAGATCCTGCCTCTTAAACCTGGTTGATTTCTTTGAAACAGTCACCAAGGCCACTGATGAGGGGAAGGTGGTCCACACAGCCTACCTGGACCTCGCAAAAGCCTTTGATACAATACCCCACTCGGCATTATAGATAAGCTCACCAGCTTAAATATAAACCCCTATGTCACTAGATGGGTTGCAAACTGGCTCAAGGACAGAACCCACATGGTTAGAATTGCTGGAGCCATGTCAGACTCCAAACCAGTTACAAGTGGTGTCCCACAAGGCTCAGTCCTGGGGCCTCTCTTGTTTGGTATATATTTCTCAGAGGTACAGGCCAACACGGAAGGACTGTGGCTGACCAAGTTCGCAGATGACTGCAAACTGGGCGCAATAATCGACTCTCCAGCCGACACACGCATCCTCCAAAAGGGCCTCATAGAAACAGACAACTGGTGCCAGAGCCATGGCCTCAAGCTAAATGCCAAAAAGTGTATAGTCATCCCCTTTGGCAAAAACAAAGTGCCCACAAATTTAATCCATTAAGTATGGAAGAAGTAATTAGGGACCTGGGGACCCAAGTTGATAGCAATCTCTCATTTGACAACCACGTGGCCAAAGTGGTTAGAAAAACATTGTATATAACCCACCTAATCATGAAGGGATTCACATCTAGATCAGGGGAGGTCATCGTGCCTCTTTACTCATCCCTCATCAGGCCCATAATTGAGTACAATGCCCCTTTTGGGATGCACCTTACCAGACACCTGCAGCAACTGGAAAGACCCCAAAAGTACCTCACCAAGAGGATCAAAGGGCTCAAACAGATGCCATATGCTGCCCGGTTAAAGAAACTCCAGCTCTACTCAGTAGCATACCGCCTGCTCAGAGGCGATCTGTGCCTGACATATAAAGCCATGTCCAACCTGGAATTAATGGACATGCTGCACCTCAGAAAATCCAAATCCCATCGAGCTACGCGCTCGAGAGACTTGAACCTCAGCACTGAAATAAATAGGACATGCTGGAGGGACAGATTCATAACCCAGAGGCTCCCTTCACTCTGGAATAAAATCCCAGTCCAGGTTAGGCAGAGTCCCTCATTTACTCTCTTCAAGAGGAATCTTGATGAGTGGATGGGGGATCGTAGGTTCACCCTGGGTATCACTTATGTGTCACTGTAGACAGAGGCACAGTATACTAACCTCAAAAAAGGGCATAGCAAAATTAATTTAAAATGGGTGGCGAAAGCCAAACACACTCTGGCTAGGCTTATAAATGCCCTAGGGCAGATAGCCTAGTATGAACCTATGAATCTATGAACCTATATATCACACATACTGGACTAGATAAGCTCACACAGTTGATGCATTCACACCCTCCTGTCTGTCGTAACACATATTAACTGGAGGAGCTGAGGTCCCAAGCCACATACCTCCCACTAGTTAGTGATATGCATATTCACAGCAGCCCACTGCTTTGTCAGAAATACACAACATGTATAGTGGCCAGGCATCAGTACATCTGACAAATATCTGGACATGACATCACACTAGGGTGAATACACTGAGCTGCTAGGCATGTCACCAAGCACTGTCTACACTACAAGTAGACTGGCACAACACTAACCCAATTTTCCTATGGGGGAATTACATGTAATTGCAAATATAACAGGCACTACAGGTGTGAAACAGCAGAGAGTCACAGACACCAATGTGAAAGTGCATACCCACAACCAATCTCAACACAGTCACATAATGGTAAGCCTAAGTAACAGTACAGTATATGGACTGTGTGAACAACAGTCATCATCATGCTTGCCACTCACACACTAACCTTACATATACTGGCCCAATTCACAGTGTAGTGTTATGCCTGCCTGTGGTATGGGACATGTCTCAGTCTGGCCCTACAAACATATAGGCTGATAGGGTATCAAACACTGCAGCAGCATGCAACATCGGATAGAACAGGACCAATAATACTGACATCTACCCCAGTCTGTACACAGGCCAAATAACATAATCACAATACACGGCTACATAATACAGACACTCTGTCAACAATCACCGTAAGTACACAGACCTCACTACTGTACAGACTACAACAGAATGTCCAGGTTTTGTCCTCAAATATTAGACCTCCTATACATTACATGTCTGGCAGTCTGATATATCACTGGCTTGATATCAGGAATTATGTCAGTAAATATTGGTATACTGTACATATCCACCACTTACTGCATGATATATGAATAGAGGGTGACAGACTTGGGGGACAGAGGCAGAAACACAGGGCCAGTAT
This sequence comes from Protopterus annectens, assembly GCF_019279795.1. Classification (NCBI taxonomy): domain Eukaryota; kingdom Metazoa; phylum Chordata; order Ceratodontiformes; family Protopteridae; genus Protopterus; species Protopterus annectens. The sequence continues at coordinate 1,405,539,813 of NC_056743.1, read as the reverse complement.
TGACATATTGCAGGTATAAACTAAGAACATTGCTGGTGTAACAGGGTTTGTTGTGATATATCTCTTCTAAGGGATATGAAGTCAGCAACAGACATGGATGTTACCATTTACTGACTACTATCATCAGAGTATGCTACTGCACTTATAACGACAGAAAATGTGTGAGTGACACACCAAATCTAAGACTCCAAACTCTGGCCAGTCTGCAGACAGCCCTACAGGTGAGAGTTTTCTCAACCATATAACACTGTCTTGACAGACTTTAAATCATGTGGAACAGCCATATCCATACAAACCCTGTTAAATCAACATTACTTCAAATGTAGAACAGCAATACTTACATTCTGTCCTCATGTCTGGAACATCCCCCTCCAGTTTGTTGGCCTGTCTCACAGTGTTTGTTGTAAGAGGTATTTCCAACTACCCTCTGTGATGTTTGTCACACACCCACATGAAGTCCTGCTCACAGTGACGGAGAAGGGCCAACACTCACTTGCAGTGATTACTTATAGGAGTGTGCTTCCATGCAATTGGCTATAGGAATGATACCACAGCTGTTCCACATGAAATTAGCAGGTGGAGGACTCCAATTCATGCACAGGCCATCAACTGATCATGAGGATTCCCTACTAATGTCAAGCTCCTGCCTATGCAAAACAGATGCATTTTTCCACATCTACCAGAGAGGAGGGGAGAGAGAGAGAGAGAGAGAGAGAGAGAGAGAGAGAGAGAGAGAAAGAGACAGATGGAAAGAAAGAAAGGATGAGAGAAAGAGCCAAGCGTGTTTGTGTATGATCTGTCACTGGAGAGAGATCTCTGGGTATTATAATGGTTGCCTATATATACATTTATCGCTGTGGATATTCTACAACAACCTCTACGGTGTTTGACAACTGTTGGCCTTGTAATGCGACATTGGGGCATATGGGTCCTCAATATGAAAATGTAGCAAAACCCACCCTGCAATGGATCCTGTTATTAGTCACACACGCTTGCTAGTACTGTGTTTCAAACACCTACCTATGTATTGGTATTATAGTGTTACACAGTTATTGCAGGTGCCACGGAGCTTATATGTTGGAGAACTGTCCAAAGGTATCTTTGAAGGCGAGTGACATCAGCTGCAGTGCTAAAGGAGGGGATAGGGAAGGGTTGGAAGTGTGAATGACCACAAAATCAGGTGTCAACAAAGACACACACACTCTCACACATTATTACAGTTGCCAGAACATTGATTAGAACCCCTACCTAACTAGTTTGTTACACTATGGCATTATACAGTTATCGCAAGTGTCACAGAGCTCATGTGTTGAAGAGTTGTCCACAGGTATCTTTGAAGGTGAGTGACATCAGCTGCAGTGCTAAAGAAGGGGAGAGGGAAGTGTAGGAAGTGTGAATGACCACAAAATCAGGTGTCAACAAAGACACATGCATTACCACAGTTGCCAGGACCAGAATTAGAGCTCCTACCTAACTAGTTTGCTACACTATGGTATTAGGCAGTTATTGCGAGCACCACAGAGCTTATATGTTGAACAGTTGTCCAAAGGTATCTTTGAAGGTGAGTGACATCAGCTGCTTAACAAGGACACACACACTCTCACATACACATTATCACAGTTACCAGGACCAAGATTAGAAATCTTACCTAACTAGTTTGCTATATTATGGCATTACACAGTTATTGCGAGTGCCACAAGGCTTATATGTTGAACAGTTGCCCAAAGGTATATTTGAAGGTGAGTGACATCAGCTGCAGTGCTAAAGGAGGAGAGAGGGAAGTGTAGGAAGTGTGAATGACCACAAAATCAGGCATCAACAAAGACACACACTCACATACAAACACACACATTATCACAGTTGCCAAAACCAGGATTAGAACTCTTACCTAACTAGTTCACTACACTACAGTATTACACAGTTATTGTAGGCACCACAGATCTTATAGGGCTGAGACTTGGCCAAAGGGTTATTTCAAGTTGACTGACATCAGCTGGCATGCTAAAGTAGGCCAATGACAGGTGTAGTGTTGTGAATGGCCTCAAAATCATTCATCTCCACACACAATAACAGTTGTCAGGACCAGAATTAGAACTCCTACCTAACTAGTTTGCTACACTACAGTATTACACAGCTATCATGAGTGCCACGGAGCTCATAGGGCTGAGACTTGGCCGATGGTTTATTTCAAGGTGACTGACATCAGCAGGAGCACTAACATAGACAATGGGAAGTGCAGTGTGTGAATGGGCCATAAATCATTCCTCTGGAAACACAGACACACTCAGTCACACACAACTTTACATTTGACAGGACTGTGTATACAAATGCTACATGAATACTGATTTGTACTATCATGTTACACAGTTATCACAAGCACCACAGACACTATGGGGCTGAGGTCTACCAAAAGGAATGTGTACAGTGAATAACATCACATCATGTGATATCAGCCAATTGGATGTGTAGTGGGTGGGACAAACCTCATAATGGAATTCTCTCTGTCACTGTCTGTCTCTCTCTTTTCCCCACATCTCTGTGTCTGTATTTTTGACATATTATAGTGTATTGGCCTTGGATATCTGTGAGTATTCCTATCCAATGTGTGTGTGAAGCATGAATGGTGTATAATTTGGTGGGTGTGCACAGACATCTGTGAATGACAGCTATGTATAGTCTACTGTGCTGTCAGACATGGGTTTCATTTCTAAGTGTAGGAGCATGCCCAATATGACCTTCTGTATTGAGTGTGTGAATCCATTCCAGGTAGGGTTGTACTCCAGCCCAAGGTTTGGTGTTCTACACATACAGCTAGCAACCTATTTCTTCAGGATATCTGTAGATAGGTTGAAAATATGGAGTCACAATGGGTGACAGATAGAGGGATACTGTAACTATTGCTGTCTGTTCTGGTTATGTTACATGGTTGGTGTTATCAGAGATATTCAGACATATGTACTGTTTTACACTGTGATGTATTATGTCATCAACTACTGACATATAATTATTTGCTCACAGTTATTTACTGGGAGATACAAGATGAATGAAGCTGAGTCCAGTATTGTGGTCCACAGCCTACACATTCTTGCACACTCCTGCCATTCTGGAAGGGGAGCTACAGACACTTGCTGATGGGTCTGTGTAAATGGTTGAGCACCTTGGTACTATGGTGTCTGAGGATCCCTTTCTTGTACATATATGGACTTAACAGACTGGCCATATCTTGCGGTGGCCATACCTCTCAGCTGTACAGATTCACCCAGGTTACTCAGAGGCAGGGCTCATATATCTGGTCAGTTCCCCTTCACATTGTGGTTTATGAGCAGGTTTGTAACCACCCATTACTGGGTTTGCAGGCAGGGATAGTATGGGCACACATTAGAGTTTCAGACTTTACACACTCCATGACATCCATGCGTCTACATCCCCCCACTCTGTTAGTCTATCCTCTTCCTCACATTATGCGAGCGATATCTGAGAAGTATCCCTATAGTTGACCCTTCATTCCAGTGGTATTTATGGAGTGGTCCACAGTTCATGCAGTGGGACATGGGAGGGGGGTGTGCTACTGGGAATTGACAACATGGCCTTGCATTTGTGTCCTGTTCACTGTGTTAGGTTGTTAGTTGTGATCTCATGAGATACCATACATTGGCACTACGGGTGAGGCACAAGCCTTTGACAGAGGACTGTAGGCCATTTGGTAGTGATGCAGGCCATCTGTAGCAAGCCACTACATTCTGTCACTCCTACAATCCAAGGCTGTGAGTCAGTGGATTCCCCTGGGGTGACAAGGTAAGTATGCGAGGTGTTAATGACAATAGTTCCTGTCCATATTGATCCATTGGTCTGGATGCAGGCAGGGTGCTGCTTACAGCTAAGGACGCACCTGCATAGGACAGCTCTTCAGCATGCTGGATTCTGTGGGTATTCTCATACAGAAGTGGGGTCATACTGTACTCATTCCCAACAGCAAGAATATTGACCTATGATAAACCTGTGGCTGATGGTGGGGTGAGCTGAGTGCACATGTGATATGGAAGCTACGTGCAGCTAACTCATAGATATACCTGGGACATTCCCCTTATGCTGCCTTGTGTGAGGACATAGGCAGTCTCTCATTACTTCATAACTGTGCCTTTTGTGGTCTGCCAGTGATTGGCCAGACTACATTAGTATTCCATGCTGCACGAACAATTAATGTGCTGCTAACCTGTCTGTACAATTCCAATGTTGTGTGCAGCTGACAGTTACATTTTATGCACTCTGTCTAGGGTACTTCCACCTGTGTACTGTTTGTATGCATGGGCTCACATTCATGGCATGTCCATCTTTCATATGGTGACAGATATTGACATCTGGGCAGTGCGTATGGATTACTGTTGACATGGATATTGCTAAGAAGCATTGTGTTTGGCACTGCAGTTGTCGGAACATGGCCCTGTCAACCACAGTACTGGCCATAGGCCACCGAGACACAACCCTCCATGCCTACATGCTGACTACTTCCAGAGAATATTGAACACACAACAACCTAACACACCGACCCCTGCATATTCTACACATGCAGCAATCAATCCTGCAGATTGGGCCAGCCAGGGTGATCAGTGGTCCACTGATACTACTCCTCACACTTACATGTTACTGCATTTCTACATAGGATTGTGGGGGGGAGCACACCTAACAACTTTAAACTGTGCTATGACTGTAATGGTATGTCAGGTACTCTGTTGGCGTCCACATCATTTTGTATTCTGACCTATCATGCAGACTGGAGGCATATCAATGGAGTACAGATCTTAGGTTTTATTGACCTACTTTTCAGTTTCAGACTTCTTTCCCTTCAGAACTAACATACAACTGCCAGACCTGTTGCAGTCTGTCTGTTTAGGTCTGGAGGGGGGCTGTCCACCATTGACATCAATTGGAGGCCTTAGCCCAGCCTTTCTTTATGGTCATCTATACCTGTCCTGCTGGCTAAGGCTGGTGGTGGGTATATGAGCCTCACTGACATGCATGTGTGTGACCTATGGACACACATTTGGGCCACCACATGTACTGCAGTGGGATTTGTCACTTTGTCTAGTACTGCCTAGTGTGTTGACACCAGTATTTGTTATGGATTTCATGCTGCCCATATAGGTGTCCAGTATCTGCTGCCATCCCATTCAGCCACCCGATTCCCTTGTATGCTCGCATCCATACCATAGATACAACTATCAGAACATACTACTCCATTCGGTAATTGATAGGAAGAGTGCCTTACCTTGTGGCTGGGCTAGTATTGAGGGCGGTGCTGGAGGGCTGACTATGTGAGATGCACATAGTGCACACCCTATACATGGTAAAGCACAGGTAGTGTCATGTTTGGCATCCCTTTTACTGTCTGTGCGAGTCAGAGAGAGGTGTCATTCCCTGGGTCCGTACCATGTCAGTGTATGTGCTATGCGTTGCCTCTTTGCCAAGGCCTGGGCATAGTGGGCATGCCTCCTTCTGCCTACATGGGCAGGCTCAAGTGGTTCCTCCTCTGAGTCCCTCTGTGCCTGTGCTGGCCTTGGCAATGGTGGGGGTCTTTGTGGCCTTACACTGTGCTGTTCCTGCTGCAGCTGTTTCTGCAGGATCATATTGTGTAGCATGGCACATACTATCGACATTTCTGTACATCTAGCTGGAGATTACTGTAAGTCTCCACCGGATATGTCCAGGCAGCAGAACTGTGACTTGAGCATCCCAAACACATGCACTGTTATGATTCTGGTTTGCGCATGTACCTCATTATGGAGTTCTTCTTCAGGTGTGTGTGCATTTCTGAGGGGTGTCATCAGCCACAGCTCCAGTGTGTAGCCAGCATCCCCCACTAGGTGGCCATATGGGATGTCCCCACTGGCAAATGACTGGTTCAGCTGTGTCATATGCCAGATGTGGGAGTCGTGATAGCTTCCAGGGCTACCAGCACACACATTCAAGATAATGCCTTGGGCATCGCACATGACTTGGCAGTTGATGGAGGGGAAGCCCTTGCGGTTTATTTAGACCCTACCCCATTCACCAGGTGGTGCTTTGATGGGTATGTGTGTGCAGTCTATAGCACCCAGTAACTCAGGGTATTCTGCTATTTGGTAGAAGAGACGCATACTGCTGGTCAGCACCTAATGGGTGATGGTGAAATATATGTGCTCACTGGCATGTGCTGACATGGCATCCAGGAACTGGTGGAGTACCCTGGATGGTGATGCCTGTGAGATCCCCATGATATCCCCAGTTGCCCTTTGGAAGGTACCCGTGACTAGTATTCTTAAGCCTACACATACCTTGGTATTCACTGGGATGGGTTCCCCTTTGTCGGTTCTGTGTAAAATGTCCCTGTACACCCTATAGCGCTCCACTATTTCCAGCTCATCTAGCCCCTGGTAGGTTACCCTGGGTCTGTACACTATTCTTCTCCTCCTCACTGTGGGATGGTCATCAGCATTCACATCCTCACCACCCTCGGCCTCTTCCACATATTGATGTATGAGAGCAACAGCAGCCCCTATCATTTTGTTAGTTTTGTCAGGTAAAATTTCCCCACCTGTGTACACTGGTGGTGTAGAGTTTGTGGGAAAAACAAGAGTGAATGGGGTTTGCATAGTTTATAGTACTGTGCTGGGCTGAGGTGCTGCCTGTGTAATTGGCTGATTCTGATACATTTCACCTTCCAGCTGTGCTAGTTCTCCTTGACTGCCTTCCTACTACTGTTTTCCCTTCTCATTGCCTTCCCATTTAAGCCCCGAGGCTCGCCGCACATACCAATGCTCACATGTGAACTGAGCTGCTATTTCCTGTTTTTCTTTTTTTTTTTTTTTGTTTGGCGCGCACACCCATTTAAACAGTGCTAAACAGTGTGAGACACACCCCCTTCCTGAACTCTGCTTAGCTAAGAACAAACATGGGCCACAGGGCTCCAATGAGTTTACACCAAGCATGACACACCCCCTACTGAAGTCATCCTCTTGACCTGCCTACATGGCTCCCTATTCCTGCACCTGTACGATTAGGTGCAGGCTTCCAATAGGTATAAATCTGTGATTTAGTATAGGTTCCTTCATTTGCATACCCTAGTGCGCAGGTCCATAGTTACAATTCCGAAGCACACTCTTTCCCCTTGGCAACCAGTGCTCCTTTGTCTTGTTTACATTCTGCCTGTCATTGACTATAATGGCAGAATGCATATTTATGTTAAATGGTAGTTTTTCCCTTTTTTTTTTTTTTTCGGCACCCCGTGTTTGCGTGCTGCTGCCCTTGCTTAAACGGCCGAGATCAGCCAAAAAAAAGTTTTATTTTTATAATAATTATGTGGATTTTAATGCCAATGGCCTTATATATGGCCATTGGCTTGTCTGTTCTACATAATATATGCTTTTCATGAGCTGTCATGCCTCTGTTTTATCAGATGCAAAAATGTATTCGGCTACTAGCCGAATATATTTTTGCACTGATACTGTTCCTATATGGAATCAGTTTAGCTTGCTGTACCAAAAAAGCACCTCATTTGCATGTTTTTCACCAGCAAATGAGGTGATTTGCATGCTGAATGGAATTCCATGTAGGAACAATATAGGGCCACTCGTGGATGTGAAAACGCCCCTATCCTGGATCACACAGTGGCCATATTGTGTGCAGGAGCTGCTACACTGTTCCTGCACAGAATTTGGCCGTTTGTGAAGCCGGATGTTAAATCAGAAACATGAGATGAGAAAATAGAAAAAAATATTCAGTACAGTATATCAATGTTAGTAGGGCAGTAGACCCCTCCAGAAGTGATTAATTTCCTGTGCCAGCTCATATCTCTGATTGTATCACAGTTTAACTGCAACTAGTTTATTGATTAATTAAACCCAGGAAGACACTCCTGGCAAGCACCCCTCTACCTTACTTTGCTTTTTTCAGGCAGTAGTATTCAGAAGCACTGGGTATAGGCATTCTACAGAAATGTTTTTGGCCGCTTGAAGTTAAAATAAACACACTTTCCTGGCTCGCACTGATAAGAATCGAGAAGTGGCTTGTTTCACTTGCTTACTCACAAACAATTCTATGACGTTCTACTCTATGTGCTCACTCCCTGAGCTCTAACAGGCTACATTTAGTCAGATGATCATGTGCACCAATCATGCCAGTTCTTGTTGGCAGGATTCCAGGAGCCAAACAAAAAAATCAAAAAATAAATAAATAGAGCAAATCCCCCCTCCCAAGGAATGGATAGTTTTTAAAATGTTTTTAATGAATAAAGGGACTGCTTCAATCCAATTAGTATTAAAAACAGGGGTGGCTTTTCAAAATCATGTAAGGTGGGGCAGGGGAATTTGAAAGTCATAGAAGAGGCTTACAGTGGGCTAAAAACTGAATGCACTCAAGAAATCATTACAGGTGAGAGGTATGTATGTTTGGCAGTGCTCACAAAGGTGCTCTTTGAATCACAGAAATGGCCGGTACATTACTCACTGGCTTTTCACTAAAGCAGCATTTCACTTTAAGAATGAACTACTTTCACAGCATTCATAATATCCAATACACAGATACTGCAGAACCTAGCAAAATAATTAATTCTTAATTGGATGGCACTACAGTGCATTGATTTTCTGTCAGGGTGGCCACTCACTGGTGTAAACATTACCTCTAAGAGACTTGGTAACACAGACTAATGCTGATGTGACACCCTGAACCCATGTAAAAATGGGAAAACAGGGACTGATGACAATGATGATAGTGCATTGATTCTGTAAACAAAAAGCAAAAATCAAAAATAATAAAAATACTTTATTTTACAGCTCCATTAATCTGGATAATAAAAAAAAACTGAGCAAGGGCCTATTTCAGAGCATGGGCCTGCATCTTCACCTCCATCAACACTCATCTTAATCCAGCCCTGATCTGAAACAGAGAAAGAAAAGGCCAGCTGGGGGAGTATCTATCCTGTGAGATATAGACATAGGTACATATGGAGTGCAGCATGCTTTAATGTAATGAAGCTGTAATGACAAGAAAAAGCTTATTAAACAAATCATATTCACAATGAGACTGAAACTCGAAGCATCTTCCACTACCTCAGTATTCCGAGATAATGCGAAGGTTAATTTGCTAAAACTAAGTTATAACATGGCTATATTCAAAAGCTCCTTCCATCTCAATGATTCCATTCAGTAAGCAGAATCCTTCACTGCCAAATTCTATGCACATATAAATGGCTGCATAGATATATCTGTCTTTCTCAGAAATAAATGCAAAGTTAAATTCAAAAGTAAACCCTGTGGTAGAATCCAAATATAAAAAAGGCTGCATAATGAAAGATAAAAAAACACATTTCACACAAAGATAACCCTAACTCTCAGGATAGGAGAAAATACACTTGCTAAACAAAACAAGGAACTCTGGACCCTGATGAAATCAACCAAAGCCAGAAATATGGTAAAATATCCACCCACCTTTAGGACAACCACAAAGACTTCTTTAATTATGTTAAAAAATTCAGAAACAATGGTCAGCATTGTACAGATCTAATGGTAAACGATATCACATACTCAGACTCAGAAGACATAACTAATCTACAAGTGGAGAAATTTAGCTCAGACTTTACCCCCTATCTCCCTAGTATTCTCTGATCACATAACAACGCTTAACCACCCCCAGTCTCCCAAGAACAAGTTGTCAAGGTGCAATCTAAGGCAAAGAACACTACATTTAGAGGATCAGATAACATACCAGGCTGCCTTCTAGTCAGCCTGAAATGTGACTTGCCCAATCCCCTACAGAATGTATTCAATAATAGCCTCCAAATAGGGTTCATAATGAATGTCAGCAACAGTCATTCTTTGGCACAAAGGTGGGACTCCAATGGACCTGGTTAATTGTAGACACTAAGCCTGACCAGTCTCATCTGTAAGGGTATGGAAAGGATCATTATGGAATTAATAAATAAGGATATAGGTAAGCTACAGTCTCTTGATAAAACTCAATTAGGATTTGTTAAGGTTTATAGGTTGTAACTAGGCTAATGACGACAAAGCCCTTACAAGCCTAGCCACTCACTCCAAACCCATTTGGATCCTGAGTATCATGGGAGGTAATATGGGGGACAAGTTATTAGGAAGGTAACTTAAGGATTTTTTTGTGGGGGGTGTTAGGATAATACTTTTCTTATTGACGGCTTCTGTCTATAAGGTAGATGAGCGCCAGATTGAGGGTACATTTTTGTTTGTCAAGGTTTGTTGAATAGGATCAGAGATGAACTCTGATTTGCATGGATGGAGAGGCTATTCTATAGTGTGGGGATCCTTTGTGACACATATCTGTCCCTCCAGCATGTTCTGTTTATGTCACAAGTGAAGTACAGATCCCTGGCTTTAGTGTTTCTGGTGGTGTTTGTTTTGTGCATGCGCAATAGATCCTTTAGGGCTGGGTCTGAGGAAGCCCTTTAAACGAGGCAACAATGTCATCTCAGCAGGTGGTGTTAGACTGAATACAGTGACAGAGCCTTTAGGCAATCAGTGTAGTATAGGGCATTCATGCCTTGACTTCACCTGATGAGAAACCTTTGTGGGCATTCCAACTGTTACAAGTGTCTGGTTAGGTTTATGCCAAAGGGGGCAATGTACTCAATGATAGGTCTTATAAGGGCTGAGTAGAGTGGTACTATAACTTCCTTGGACCTGGATTCCATGCTCTTACCTATAAGTTGGGTGGCATAAAATGATTTTCTAGCTATCATAGTTACATGTTGATCAAAGGCCAGATTGCTGTCCACATATGCTCCCAGATCCCTTACTACTGGATCGACTCTTAGGAGTATTTTATCAATGGAATAATTAACTTGTGTTGACAGTTTCCCAAAGGGCATTTTAATGGATTTTTTTTTTTTGGACACTGAGGTTTAGGCCATGACTTTGGCAGCTACCATCTGTCTGTGTAAATCCTCTTGCAAGATGTCAGTGTCTTAGGGGGCATCTATAATAGCTCCTATTTTACAGTCACTTGCAAACATGGTGAATTAGAGGCCTTGTTTATTAGCTTTGATGTCTGAGAAGCAGATTCCAAAGAGGAGTGAGCCCACCACAGAGCCCTGGGGTAGTCCGCTAGTGACTGATCTCTTGGTGGAGGTGGCCTCACTGATCCTGACTTCAAGGTCTGGAAGCCAGCCGGCAATCCAGTAAGTTATGCGGTGATCTGTGCCTAGCTCAGAAAGCTTGTCAACAATGCATGAGTAGGCTAATGTATCAAATGCCTTAGCCAGGTCAAGATAAGTGGTATACACTGTTTTACCCTCATCCATTGCCTTGTTGATTCTCTCAAAGAAGTCTACCAGTTAAGTAGGCATTACCTTTACTTAACAAAGCTAAACTGTGATGGGCACAGTGTTTGTAGGTTACCAAAGTCCTTGTTTATCATTTCCATGATAATTCTTTCCATGGCTTTGCATATTAGGTTCATTAGAGTGATGAGTTTCACCACAAACCAGAACAAATATATAAAATACGACCAGCCACAAATTCCAAGTAGATTTATTGCTCAATACAAAATAAATCTCTCTCTGACGTCTCGACTGAAAAAGCCTTCAAGGAGTACTCCTTGAAGGCTTTTTCAGCCGAGATGTCAGAGAGGAATCATTAGAGTGATGGGTCTGAAGTTCCTTGTGTCAGTTGTTGGTCCACCCTTGTGGAGGAGAATGACTGCTGCAATCCTCCATTCTCTTGGAATGTAGCCTGGTTCAAGGCAGTAGCTGAAGAGTGCTTCAAGAGTTCCTCATAGGTTAGACTGCTTAGAAGGCAACTGAGGATGTTGTCAGGTCACATAGAGTCAGTGTTCCTGACTTTAGCAAATGTTGCCAGCACCTGGTCACTGTTAATAGTTGGGGGAAGTATGTAAGAGGGGATTTCATCCAGATAAGCTGGGGGGAAATAGGGAGGTGAAGTTTGAGATGAATTTTTCAGCTAGTAGATTTGCTATGTCACCTTGATCAGTGAAGGTGGTACCACTGACCACTAGTTCAGCACACTGCTGTTTTACCTTTAAGGTTCCAGACATAGCTGAAGAAGTCCTTCTTATTGTCCTTAGCCTATGAGGCTATCCTGACTTCATAGATGGCCTTATTGGACTTAATTAAACCTTTTAGTTTCTTGTTTAGCTGTATAAGAGAGCACATGTCTTTAAGGGAGTTGCTTTTCCTGATTTTCGCCATCAGATTTTTTTTTTTATTATATACCCTGTTTAGGTGAGGAACCCGACAGTGAGATTTATTTATAGTGTTTGTTTTTGGTTTACTTCTGGTAAGTATGGCAGCTTCTATATAGCCATTCACATATTTGTATAAGGACTCTGAATAATTCTGCATAGGTAGCTGTGGTCTCTGGGTTAGAGGGAGTCTTGAAATTTGACAAACTGTGACTTAATAGGATGTAACTTGCTTCCGAACTGTTATTGGTTTAGCAGGATTTTCTGGTTTGATTTTTACTTCAAATGAGACAGCTTTATGATCCATCCTCACTACTGAGGACATGACGGGGGCAGCAGCATTCTCCCAAGTTGGTGAGTATCAGATCAAGTATGTTTGATCCTCTAGTTGGAGCATGCATTATTTGTTCCAAGGTGTTTGTGTTAATAAAGTCCAGGAAGTGTATCTGTGAGTATAAGGCAGTGTAAGTTTCCCTGTATATAGAGAGGTAGTTAAAATCACCCATGAATAGGGTGTTTGGTATGGATGGTGAGCATCTCTGGTAGATTTAGGTAAGAGCTGTGACACTCTATGGGCATAGATGGTGACCTGTAGCTAGCAGTGATATGATAAGGGTATGTATCTATGTTGACTTGCACATGGAAGTGCTCTAGAGTATTATCCTGTTAAACTAACTTGCAAGCACAACTCTCAACCTCTTACTGCAAGAAATCTTAACAAAGCCTGAAATAATGGGGGACAAAGGCCCAAAAATAGGGACAGATTTTGAATATTGTTCTTGTAAACTTAGAAAGTTGATAGAATAACAGGATTTGCATTAGCATGCTTTTCCTGAAGGACATGAAGTTAGAAACTCAAACATACCAACAATATGAGATCTGGACAGTTGAGAGATTTGTCCATAGGCATGTTTGTTGCTTAGGTAGATCAAGACATCTCCACCTTTGACCCTAGTTTGTGCTATTGTTGGTCTCAATGTGTGGAAGACATTGTAGCCGTGCACTGCCGGAATAGTTTCTATGGCTTTAAACCAAGTCTTGGTTACAGCACTAATGTCTACATTCTCCACAGTGAGGAGGCTTGAAAGGTCTGGATTTTTTTTAGGTTCCTAGGACAGAGCAGCAACATCTTGAACTTGCTTGGAGACTTTTTCACTATGTTGGTAGTTTTGACTTTTTGGCACTGCCTAACAAAGGTTTAAAAGGGTGTGGATAAAGTTTTACACAATATCTAAAATCACAGGGGGATAGGTGCAGCCCATCCTTAGCAAAACAACATGGTCTTTTGACCACAAATAAATATAGACAGCTAGGATGATGGCTCTATCGCTTCCAAAATGCCTGACACTAATGGAGTACCCCATTTACTTCTCAGAGGTCAAAGATAATGTTAACAGTTTGTAACTGACTAAGTTTGTAGAGAACTGCAAGTTTGGTGTCAACATAAACTTCCTGGAGGACACCGATATCCTGTAAGATGGTCTGTCTTAGAAAAAAATACCTGTTATCAAAAAGATGGACTGAAACTAAATGCCTAGAAATGTATAATCATATCCTGCAGAAAATATGATTCCCTTTGTAACTATTACATTGATAATGCACCCCTGAAAATTGATCCCTTAGTTAGGGATCTCGGAACCTCTGTCAATAATGAATGTCTTTTGATCACTAGGCATTCACTGTTGAAGGAAGTCCTTTTTCATTGCACAGTTTATATCTAAAGGTATTGCATCCATATTCAGGGAAGTAATCATTCCACTGTACTTGGCACTTATATGACCAATCATTGAGTATAATGCTCTTGAGGTATATATGTATCCACACACTGGCTACAACTGAAACAACCACAGTGCTTTCTCACTAAAATATTAAGGCCTAAACCATAGGCAGACCATCTCAGAGCTTTTTCTCTTTTCAAAGCATCATACTGACAAACTGAGGGGGTGACCTCTGCCTCATGTATAGAGCTTCACCAGACCCTATTCTATCAGACCTGTTACACATTCATAAGTTCAGTGATATCATAAACACCTGTTCAAGAGATCTCAATCCATTTTGCAAAATAAATAGACGATGTTGGAGGGAGAGGTATGTATCATCAAGAATACTGTTATATGGAGCTGCCTTCTACTTCGAATAAGAAGTACTTCTCTTTCACTATTCAAACATAATTCAGTCAAGTGGATGGGTAACCACAAATTCACCCCTGTTTTAGTACCCCATGTCTCTTGGATTGGGGAAACATGTAAATGTCCTAACATATTCTTGTTTGACGCATTGCTGGGTTATTTATATGCAAAATATAAGGGGTAGAAACTAGCATGGGAATATAAGGCTAGGTTTCTTAAGATTCTCACATATCAATAGCCTAGAAGTACCTTTGAACATATAAATAAAGGTTTATATCATTCAGTTGTTACCCTAATGCAAAGTATGCTCTATCACTTAAAAAAAAAAAAAAAACTTGAGGGAAGGGCTCAGTTCCTTGCACATATACAACAAATCTGATTGTACATCACTGGAGAAAAGCTAAAAAAACACTGCAGTGTGCTGTTGTCTTACATTGTGATGTAAATAAATCACAATGAAGGCCTTTGAAAAATGCTACAACTGGAGTGCATTATAACCTGAAATAATTGTTTTACCATAACAAATAATCTGTCTGTGTTGTATTTATGTAGTAACTTTGTTTCTTCTACATTACCATTTAGAACCTCATCTGTTTGTATAAAGAAAAATTGCACCCACAAATGAAATTAACCCTTTTGCAAAGTTATTTTTCTCCCAGTTTAATGTCTCCAAGTCTTTTGGTTTCTAATAACATGATAGGAATGGACTCATCCCTAAGTCAAAGTATGATTAAAGTTCATGAAATTAGTATTGTTTCAGTCTTTGATATTAGCAAAAAGTGCTCTTCACAGAACCCACAGTTTGCCCAGAACTGACTTTTTCTGCAGTTCATATGGAGTTACATGTATCAGTAGCATATCTAAATAACACTTGAAATTCTTTTTTATGAGACCCATTGCACTACTACTATTAGAACTGTCTGGGTATCCTTCTTCCACAATGCCCTAGTTTTTGCCTGCAAATCCTGGTATTTTATGACTTTGTGTCTCTCTGTACATAAGACTATAGTCACTGGGTGTAGCAATTTCAGTGATCAATGTTTTCTCACGTCTATTTTTTGAACTGTTGGTAATAGGTTATCCCACGTGATAGGAACTTCATCATTCTCTATAATGCTTTGTGGCTCATGCTTCCAATGTTTCTCAGCTACTTCAGAATTGTAATGTTTGCACAGTCCCCATTGCAACAGTATTGCCACTTTATTAGGCCTTTCAGAATTGGCTCTCTGACAATAGTGTATCACAACCAGCAACAAGATGTGTGACTGTTTCCAGTTCTGTTTTACAGAACCTGAGTTTGTCTGTTTCTCCAACATGTTCAATGGCATTTATAAACCAATGTGTACATAGTCCACTATTCTGGGCTGCTAATCTTAACCTTTCATCTTTTGGTTTAAATTCACCTCTCCTTAACCATTCCTTGCATCAGATCCTGATCAACATCAGGTTGTTTTAGGAGTTTTCTGTACTTGCAACTATATTTATTCATTTTCCATATTTTTGCCTTCTCATCTGATCCTTCTCCTTATATTCTTTCTTCTGTTTTTAGACACATTCAGTTGCTGCCTGATTTTTGTCTACTTCTGGTTTGGTTTCCATTCCAGTTTGACACCAATATGCTTCTCCTAAACTAAGCAAGGAAATCATCTTAGATTTGTTCTCTTCATGTTTCAAAGTTACACTATGTTTGGATCTGATGAGGTTAGCAGATATGTATGCAGTCATTGCAGATCTTTACATGTAATCAATTTCGAGGAAGCCTATACCTCCTTCAGAATGAGGGATATATAATCTTGGTACACATTGATATGTATATATCATTTGATTAACATGAAGCATTTTTCTTGTTTTCCTATTCAACTGATCCAGTACCTTTTAGGGTCAGTCAATCACCCCAAAACTGTAAGTTAAAACAAAAAGAGCAAATTGGTTTATAGCTTGGACTTTGATCTTAGAAATCAGGGCTGTTTTCAGTATTAATTTTAGTCTTCTAATATATTCCTTACTAAGTTTTATTCACATTTGTTCATGTTTTATTTTCGATCCTTCATCATTTCCCAAATACTTATACAGTCCCTCCTGTTCAATTTTGGTTATATCACATTCATGTCCCAGACTGATGTTTTCTTGATGATGCAGCTTTCCTGCTTTGAATGTTACTTTTGCACATTTATCAAGACCAAATAACATTCTTACATCATCTGAGGAAGTTTTGACCACTTCCAGTTGTGCTTTCTGCCCCTCATCAGATGAACTATACAGTTTTAAATCATCCACAAAAAGAAAATTAGAAGTCTTTATACTTTGCTGTTGTCTTGGAGCCAAATTGTAACCATGATCTAATTTGTTAAGTAGAAAGCTTAATGGGTCAAGGGCAATACAGAAGAGCAGGGGTGAAAAAGAGTCACCCTGAAATATTCCCCTTTGAATTTTTATTCCTGGGATGATAATTTGTCCTTTATCATGGTTTAGCTGCAAAGTGGTTTGCCACTGTTTCACGGTCACTGTAATGTAATTGATGAATGTAGGGTGCATCTTATAAATCTGTAAACACTCCTCCATTCATAACAGGTACAAGCATGCAAAATCTGAAGGTAATGCTACTCAATGCTAGAAGTCTAAACCTCAAAATGCACTCTCTCGAGGCACTCCTAAAAATGGAGAACATCGATATCTGTGCAGTAACTGAGACCTGGTTCAAGGCTCCAGAGAGCACACCTGCAATACCAGGCTACAACTCTTACCACACTTTTCGGCCACCAAACCAGGACCGAAACACTAAAGGTGGAGGAGTGTCAATATTCACCAAGGATATTCACACCACCAGGCTAGTTGGCCAACACAATGTGTCTGAAATTCTCCAAGTGCAACTAACACTAGGTAAGACTGCAATCCAAATTGTAGCTTGCTACAGATCACCCACCATACCCCAAGATTCTCACTACACCTTTCTAAACATACTGGAAAATATTAAGATAGAACCAAACACCCTAATTCTGTGTGATTTTAACTACCCTGCCATTAACTGGGAAAACTACTCATGTCCCAACACCTTTGCGCAACGGTTCTTGGAATTCATAAATTCCAATGCCCTGGATCAACTAATCCATAGTCCCACCAGGGGCTCCAATATCCTAGACCTGGTCATTACCAACATGGGAAATCAATGCTCCATACCTATGGTCACCCCCTCATTAGTCAGGTCTGACCATAAGCTAATCACCCTTAACATCCACATCCCACCCCCACCCCCCAGTAAAGAAACCACCATAAAAATCTTCTCCAAAGCCAACTTCGTGCTACTCAAGTCAGAAGTGACAAACTTCATGACACCCATGCAGACAGGAACTGAAAGTTCAACTGCTGAATCCTACACTAAGGCACTGTACGAGCACATCCACTCATGCATGAATCGTGCCATCCCAAATAGAACCAAAATGCTCTCATCCAAAAAAAGGAAGCCAATCTGGTGGTCCCCTGCCATAAACAAACTTTACAACAAAAGGAAGAAACTTTTGCAGAAAAGAGGAAAATCCCAGGATGCAAAAAACTCCCTAACTAGCCTCAGTAAGAAAATGAGATGCCTCATAAAATCCTCCAAAGCTAGTTACGAAAATAAAATTGCCAAAGATTCCAAAGACAGCCACAAAGCATTCTATAACTATGTCAAGAATCTAAATGGCAATGCTCAGATCTGCTCTGAGCTAAAACAGAATGGCATTAAATATACTGATCCGAAGGATATTGCCAATATCCTGGCAGATCGATTCAGTGCCAACGTCACCCCCCTCTCACCCCCTAAATGGCCCATCTCAATACCGGAAGATTGCCAAATTCCAGTAATAACGGCCACACAGGTACAAAACGCACTCTCTAAAGCCAAGAATACAGCATCCATGGGACCAGATGACATCCCGGGCTGTGTGCTACATGAACTACAATATGAACTGGCACCTCACCTAAGTGTCATGTTTAATCATAGCCTCACCTCAGGTTTTGTGCCCACTGAGTGGCGCAGAGCTACAGTTATCCCAATCCACAAGGGGGGATCCACCTTGGATCCCAGAAACTACTGTCCCATCAGTCTGACAAGCCTTATCTGCAAGGCCATGGAGCATATTATCATGGAACTTATAAACAAAGACATTGGCAACCTTCAAACACTGGACCCCACCCAGTTTGGGTTTGTGAAGGGCCGATCTTGTCTCCTGAACCTGATTGACTTCTTTGAATCAGTCTCCAGAGCCATGGACAAGGGTAAGGTGGTCCACACAGCCTATCTAGACCTTGCCAAGGCCTTTGACACCATCCCCCACTCTGGAATCATAGATAAACTTACTAAGTTGGGCATTAATCCCTATGTCACCCAATGGGTTGCTAAATGGCTTACTGATAGAACCCACACTGTAAAAGTAGCCGACTCCAAATCCAGCTCCAGACAAGTGACAAGTGGAGTACCTCAGGGTTCAATCCTGGGGCGCTCTTGTTTGGCATCTACTTCTCTGAAGTACAGGTCAACACTAAGGGACTCTGGCTAACAAAGTTTGCAGATGACTGCAAACTGGGAGCCATTATTGAACCCCAAATGATGTGGATACTCTACAAAAGGGCCTTACAGAAACAGATGCTTGGTGCCAGAGCCATGGGCTCAAGCTCAATGCCAAGAAATGTATTGTTATCCCCTTTGGGAAAAAACATGTATCCATGAATTACCATATAGGTGGTAGTACACTAAACACAGAAAGTGTGATAAGAGACTTAGGGACACAGGTGGACAGTGGTCTCACCTTCGATAACCACATCGCCACAACAGTCAGGAAATCCTTCTATGTGGCACACCTCATCATGAAGGGCTTTTCATCCAGAAAAAAGGAGGTCATTGTCCCACTGTACTCATCCCTCATTAGACCCATTATAGAATACAACGCCCCATTTGGTATGTACCTCTCAAGACATCTGCAACAACTGGAAAGGCCTCAGAAATACCTCACTAAAAGAATCACAGGCCTAAAGCAGATGCCCTATGCTGACCGCCTTAAAAAACTCCAGCTATACTCTGTCACATATCGTCTACTCAGAGGCGATCTCTGCTTAACAGACAAGGCCATGTCAAACCCAGAGCTGTTGGACATGCTACACTTAAAGAAATCCCAATCCCTCAGAGCTACATGCTCCAGGGATCTAAACCTTGTCATCACAATAAACAAAACATGCTGGAGGGATAGGTTCCTGACCCAGTGACTCCCCAGACTCTGGAATAGACTGTCCTTACATGTCAAGCAGAGTGCCTCTTTGGACCTCTTCAAGAGGAACCTTGACGATTGGATGGGAGAAAGGAAATTCACCCCAGGGATCACGTCAGTCGCCCTGCTAGACAGGGGTCCAGGAAAGTAAATAATGTGGGAAGAAATAGCCAGGGAATTGTTATGGCTAGGCTTGTATAGGCCCTAGGGCCTAGTACCAACCTATAAACCTATGAACCTATGAATGTGGGATGCTGTCAAATGCTTTTTGTTATCTATTCATGCCATACTTAGATTTTCCCTTTTTACAATTCCCCATTATGACTTTATTTAACAAACAAATGATCCTTTATCCATATGACTTTCTTTTGTGACACTTTTGTTCTATTGCCATGAGTGAGTTTTCTTCTAAATGACTATAAAATCTGTTGGCATCAATTCCAGTGTATAGTTTATACACTGTTGGAAGGAAAGTGATTGGTTTATATTTTTTAGGATAGCTTGCGGGTTCACTCTTAAGGAGGAGTATCATTTTTCCTGTTGTTAACCAGGTTGGTGTCTGTTTGAGGTATGCATATAAGTAGTTCTTATTCAGAGATAAATCTTCATGTAATGATGTTAATACTGTTAGTCAGAAGTTGGGTATTGCATCTGGGCCTTGGGTTTTCCATTTAGGAGCTTTTTTTAATTTTGCTTCAGTTTCTGTGGCCATTACTCATCCCATTTCATATCCTTTTCATTTGAACTTCTTGCTGTTTCTTTTACTCCTTCTTTGCATTCATCATCTTTGTTATGTTCCGCAGGGTCTTCATAAATATTTCCCAAAATGTCTTCTTTTTTGGTGGTGTTTCTGTTCCTTTGCTTTGTTTCCCAATTCTCTACAAAACTTTTTGGATCGTCAATGAATTGCTTGTTATGTACTTTT
This sequence comes from Protopterus annectens, assembly GCF_019279795.1. NCBI lineage: Eukaryota > Metazoa > Chordata > Ceratodontiformes > Protopteridae > Protopterus > Protopterus annectens. The sequence goes on along the minus strand of NC_056743.1, from coordinate 1,405,519,312 downwards.
CCTTTATATTTATCTGCATATCTTTTACGTTTTTCTGCCCATACTAATATCTTTAGTTTATTATTTGCAATAGTGTTGGATAGAGTCTGGTCTGACCTAATACTCCACATTGCTTTTGTCATGTCAACCCTTCTAGGTATTTTGTTGATCTGCTCCCTCCTCTATACTCTTCTAACACTGACACTTGTCTTCATTGCATTATAGTTTTATACTTTCATGATGCCATTGATTTCCTCCCTTCCTTTGCCTTATTGCCCTGTATTCTTTTGGTAAATTTTATCTGTTATTAATTTTGCTGCAGAGTAATATATCCTATTTACTTTTGTTATATGACATGAAATTCTGTTAATAGGCTTGATTGCTGTGGTCATCTGTTTTATCAGGGTCTATATTAAATAATCAAACTTTCAAAAGTTCGACTGTCATATGGTCTTTAAAAGTTCGAAAATCTAATAAAAAAACCTAAACTACACAAATAACCTACCTGAACATTTTAAGCAGGGGACACCTCCCGCTCTTTGAATATACCGACTCCGAGATCGCACTACAGTGCAGAAAAGGGAAATCTTCCCATTCTGCGCTGTATGGAGATCTCCGTCAAAACGTTCAAAGCTTCAAAAATTCAATCATATGGTGTCAACCATACGACAGTCGAACTTTTGAAAGTTCGATTATCTAATATAGATCCATTTTATCAGACATCTGTTTTGTGTCTTACTGACTTTGTAATGCATTTCTTTCATTGATCTTAATATCTCTATCCATCTCTATTAAATCAAGCAACTCTTCCCGTAGATCTTTTTCTTCTAAACTGAGGGTACAGTCTATATTCTCTGCTTCTTGCAGGCACTCTACAGAAAGTTCCAGAACATCTTCCCATGACATAATCTCTTCAGCTGCTTCCTGCATCATCTGCTGCTCTTTCATATGGGAACTCACTGGCCTATCTCTCCCAGTAATATCGCACAAGTACTGGTTAATATGCCAAAGCCAGCACCTTTCATTTTTTTTTAATATCATTAAGTCTTATTGTATGCCTGTTCAAATCTCACATTGTTTTAGAAAGGATTTTGTCTTACCTTGCACGACTTTGGTTATACAACTGAAATTCTTAGTTCACCACCTACAATTTTATATCTTGAGATTCTATCTTACTAAAGTTGGTAAAGTGTTATAAACTGCGTAAGTGAAACTCTTTTCCAAAGAGTTAGGTATATGAGAAATCTTTATATGAAGAACAGAGATAAGTTCTACTGTAGTACTATATAAGCAGCTTGGCAGTTACTCTCATTTCTGGCATGTAAAGGGTTGCTTTTAATCATATAGTACATGTAAAAAAAAAGAAAAATAAACATAATATCAAACCAACAGGCAATTATCATTTGCCTTACTATTGATTTGAAGTTAACTCTCAATCTTCCCTGCATGTTTTCAGCTGACATTCTAGGAAGAAAGAGATAGCTTGTAGACAGGAGCATTTACTTTTGATTTATATTTTGTTGTTTAACTTCTTATTTTCACTGTTTGTTGTTAAAAAGGGATATATTTTAGACAGGCAAACTCTTGCCATCCTAAAGGCCCTAGTCAGCTATAAGTTCACACAGACTATAGAGAGGACAATCCATAGCTTGTGTGAAACAATCCTGTATTAGTTTGTAATTTTTTTATCTTTGCTGTTACAACAAGGTGTGACTGCAAGGAATAGTAAAGGAAATTCAGCTTTTTTGTAATTGGCACAACTGGTATGGTAGGTCAGAGTGATGACTTTATTGTACTTAATTTAATATTTAGTTTGATACTGTTTGTGTAATTTTTCTCAGAGGAGTTGTCTTAAAATCTCTTTGAATTCTGTGGTAACTGATTTTGGTTATTGTTTTCTTTTAAAATTCTTTATTTGCAGCTGAAATGGATTCTTCAAATGAGTATGCCTTTAATGATTTGCTAAAGCACAATGGCTAGCCACTCAATGGTATAAAATACGGCTGTAAGTCAGCAGGTCATGTTGACTAATATCACAAAATGGGCATTGGTATTTGCTGGTGATAAGTCGGTTGAGGATCCAGCCACTCTGACCTATGCTAGGCACGCATGCTAATGGTGGGAGAGGTGTATGTGCCCCCTACTGGCCAGTGTGTGTGTCCACCATAAAGCCCAGCAGTCCTGGGACAATACGCTACTCACTGACCAGTGTCCACTTGCCCAGTTTGGGTTACTTGGGATAGATCTGTTGAGCAAAAGCTAGATGTAAACATAAAACCAATCTGCCTACCATGAACTAAGAATTGCTGCACTCAATGTTTCACTAGCAAGATGCAGCTCAGAACTGGATAACATAATGGTAAGGAGGAGGTTGGATGTCCTATGTATCCAGGAGACAAGGTGGAAAGGCAGATACAAAAGGAAAGCTGCTTGTGGAATGCAGAAGTTCCAGAAGTCATTAAAAGAAAGAAGGAGTGCATGAAAAAGTGGGTGATAGAAAAGACAGACCAGGCTGGGAAGGAAAATTGGTTGGCTAACAATGTGGCTAAGACAGGAGTTGCAATAGCAAATAACAAGGCATCAGATGCACTCTACCATCTTCTGGAAAGTAAGTCAGTAGATTGCACAAAGAAACTCTATCAGGTTGCAAGGGAAAGGAAGAAAGATAAAGAAGATAGTCAGACACCCTTCATAAGTGTTGCCAGCAACAACCTGCTTACCAGTGCACATTAAACCAAAGGCAGATGGAAGGAGTACCTCTAGTAGCTTCTGAATGAAGAAGATCCCAAAGAAGCTGTACTTCCCAGACACAGCCTACAATGAAAGAAGAGGAGGAGCCCACCATAGAAAAAGTAGGAGCAGCACTAAGGAAAATGGAGTCAGGAAAAGCAGCAGGCTTAGATGAGGTCACAACAGATATAATAAAGATGTTAGGTGAGATAGTGGAGAAATGTCTCCTGAGGGTATCTATAGCAGTTTATAGAGAAACGTGTATCCCAGATGACTGGAGATTAAGTATACTAGTACAAGTGTTCAAGAACAAAGGGGGCATTCACAACTGTGGGCAGTATAGAAGTATCAAACTCTTATCACACATCATGAAAGTTCTGGAGAGGGTGATTGACAAAAGAATACACAGAGTAGTAGAAAGTAAGATTGGAGATGCATAACATGAGGTATAAATAAAGACATATAAATTGATAAACTGTGTGTAGGTTCTAAAATTTATTGTCAGATACAATGGATTTTAAAAATATTTACAAAATCTTATGCAAAGCAGCTTGGCTCGACAAAGAGTGTGATAAATTGTCCTAGTAACATCTAGGTAATGTCGGATACTGAAATCAAATTGCTACACTGAGGCTGAAATATAGTGAACCTACTGCTCAATCACTTTAGCTCTAACTTTACCCCTCTTTCCCTCCATCTGTCTCTAAAGAATATACCTGAAACTGTCTCACCTCCAGCTATCACACACGACCAAGTTCTCAAAGTGTTATCAAAAGCTAGAAATACTGCAGCAATGGGTCCTGGCAATGTCTTTGGTTGCATCTTAAATAGCATAAAGCATGATTTAGCCACACTCTTAATAATTTTAATCTCAGTTGCCATACAGGTATTGTACCAAGAGAATGGAGAACAACAGTCATTCCCCCTGCATAAGGAAAACCTTCCACAGACCCAGGCAAATAAGTCTGACCAGCATCATATTCAAACCCATGGAAAGACTTATCATGGAATTAGTCAATCGAGACACAGGGAACCCCCAAATGTTGGACCCATCTCAGTTTGGATTTATCAAGGGCAAGTCATGCTTACTCAACTTGGTGGATGTTTTGAAAAGGTTACCAAAGCAATGGATGAAGGTAAAATGGTACACACAACATACCTCAACTTGGCCAAAGGTTTTTGCTTAATTCCCCACTCCGACATAGTGGAAAAGCTAAATAAATTGGGACTAAACTCCTATGTCACCCGCTGGACTGCCAATTGGCTCACAGTGAGGATACAGATAATCAAGATAGGGAAAGTTACCTCCACAAAGAGACCAGTCAACAGTGGAGTTCCCCTGGGTTATGTGCAGGGACCTCTTCTGTCTGGTGTCTACCTTTCTAAAGTAAAAACCAGTACCAAAGGGCTCTGGCTGATTAAGTTTGCAGATGACTGCAAGCTAGGTGCAGTCATTGAATCCGCAGATGACTTAGCCATCCTGCCGGAAGGTTTATTTCAAATAAATATTTGGTGCCAAAATCATGGGCTGAAACTAAATGCCAAAAACTGCATTAATGCATCCTTTGTGCAGTCATCTACCCCGGGACCTATGCCTTTGACAATATATCTCTAATTGTAGACCCATTTGTTCAGGATTTGGGAATGTATGTGGACTGTAACCTAACATTTGACCAACATGTGTCTTTTGTTGTAAGAAAGTCCTTCTATATTGCAGAATTTATTAACAAAGGAAGTGTGTCTAGAGATAGGGATGTCATTGTCCCCCTTTACTCAGCTCTCATTAGACCAGTCATTGAATATAATGCCCCTTTTGGCATGTGTCTATCTAGACATATGCAACAACTGTCCATATTCAAGGTGAACTTAGATCTACAGACGGGAAACAGAAAGTGTTCCTCAGGACTGCCCCTGTACTACTAATGGACAGAGAGGCAGCTCCTAAATGCTTTATCTCATGCATGCGTCCCTTCAAATTATCTATGGTATGATCCCAGTTATTCTTATTATGGGTAATATATAATTATTGGCCATGAGATAGGTAAGAAAAATCTATAACCAAATGGAATAGGTTATTTTGAGCATAAAAAGGGAAACTGGCTAGGCTTAAAAAGGCCCAAAAGGGCAGCTAGCCTAGTACTGACCTATGAACTATGAAACTATTATACTGAAAAAGAACTATACAAACTGGACTCAGACAAAGCACTGGGAGGAGATGGAATTAGTAATAATGACCTGAGAATGCTACAGCATAAATTTACAGTACAATTATATCTGTTATTCCCTAGGTTATTTAAATATGGGGAGATTCCTCAAGATTGGAAACATGCAGTTGTCAAACCTATCATTAAGGGCAAGGGGAGTTGTACAAACTGAGAGTCATACAGACCCGTATGTTTACTTTCATGTTGTGAAAAATAACAGAGAAGATTATTTTGGATAAATTATTGTGAGAATTGGAAAGGCTGGGACTATGTATGTATGCATCTAAAATAACTACTGACATCAGAGAAAACTTAAGAATGCCTGCACCTCTACACCTTTGGAAAGTTGTCCACTCTATTGATAATTGCTAGATTTAACACTGGGTTGGACTTCTCTCACTCTTTTGCAGACCTTCTCTGTCATTTAAGTACTGAAGACAATTAGAGGATCTGGTAGTTAAAAATTGTGATTATAGATGCTTATCCATTGCAACTGTTGTCTATGAGTGGAGAAATTACAATAGACAAAAAGTCAACAACTCAGACAATTGCACAAGATTCATGCACTTTTGAATGGTGGATTCAGCTGTTGATTCCTAAGCATTGTTTACCCTGTTCCCACTCTCTTAAGTTGCTGACATGCACTTCCTACTGAATATGTGACTCTGTGTTTCTTTGTCATTGTGTTAGTGCACATAGTGAATGATCATGCTATATATAATCTTTTGAAACCAAGATTCAAGCATTCAAAGTTATATTCATTCAGATTTCAGATAAACACACTGCCATCCTTTTATGTCACCAGTTATATCAGTTGTAAGCAAACACCATCACATCCACATTTACAGGAACTCTTATAAAGGCCTGATCAACACCAGCTTTGAGATTTATCTGTGGAAATTAGGCTACCACAATCCTGATGCCACATTTCCCATGTGAGCTGAAGTTTTCTTATCCATCTGACAGACAACCATGTGAGTCTTATTCAGTTTGCCAGTGTTGAGTACAATGTGTAGCATTCTATTTTTTCTCTTTTGTTAAAACGTGGTCTATGATTGGTTTACAGGAAATTGGTAGTCATTCTTACTGCTGTCTGAATTTAAAATTGCAGTGTTATATTATTATATGTTGTACTGGTAACTGACTTATTGCTGTGCACTGAGTACTGTCATCCGATTAAGCTGAGACTTGGTTTACCACTGCAAACTAATATAGGAAAAAATCAGTAATGTTTTATTGTAAATAGCATTATATCCTCAGCAGATAGCTGTCTGCCATCATTTTAGAGTTCTCCACCTTGCCTGTCTTACGGTGTTTATGTAGAACTAAAATTGTAAGTTCCATTCTGATCACATTCTACTAATATCAGTCTGCTGGTGTAATCATGTTTTTTTCTTTCACTTTCCTCTTTGAAGAAAGGCATTAATAGCATTAGAAATAGGAACTTCATCCAGCTGAGATTGTGAATAAATAACTGAAAATGTAGTTAATAGACTACAAATAAAATAATAATCCTCTTTTGATATATTGTTTCAGTTGGTGTAGGTGCATTAATATATAGCATATTTTACTAATTTGATATGAGTAATCCAATCACCAACTTACTTATGGTGGCCATTTTGGATTGAAACAGAAGCTTGCTGCTCTCAATCACAGTTCCTATTCTGAGTATCATTAAAAGTGAATATTCCCTATTATGATTGTTAAGAAAATGGTGGCTGCCTTCATCTTCCTAAAGTTATTGCTAATTTGGTCATGTAATGTTAGGCTTAGTCCAGGCCCCATCTCTATCCTTCCACATATCGCTGCTAACAAAAGAACTAAAATTGGTCTAATGGACATGAACAATCTTAATAATAAATTACCTTTACTAGAATCCTAGATTGATATGGAACACACTGACTTGCTATCACAAAGTCTTGGTTAAAACATAACAGATAATTGTTATCTTTTGTCACTGGCAATTATACTCCCTGGCTTGATAACAGACCAGGTCACAGGTTAGATAGCAGAACACTATTTCTAGAGAAGAAAGAAAGTAACTTCCAGCCAAAGCTTATCAAAAAAGATATCCCTAGTTAATGATTGTACCTTTAGCTGGATTTTTATACAACTTAACAAGTGGTGCCCATGCCAAGCTTCACTGAGGCATTGTCTATTTCACCCTCTCTTTTCTCTGATTCTAACTGACAAAGTACTAGATGTTATGGGTCTTATGCAGCACATGTATAATGTGATCATATCAGATGATTTCATCCAGACTGGCAGGAGCCCTGTAAAGTTAAAGATAATAATTTAATCTCCTTTTATAGTCTCACAGAGCTAGCCAGAGAACTAAACAAGCCCAGTCAGGTTACATGTGCTAGCATCTTACAGGATTTCATTATCACAAATATCCATACAGCTGTAGAAATGCAGCTGTACAAATTAATGCACTCACTGCCATTATCAGGTCATTTTCTGCTGGTCCTTCACTATCCATAAACCACCTCTATCTTTCATCTCCTGCCAAATAGTTCTGAAAAGTATAGAAACCTTTCTTCTTGAGGAAACAGGAGGTAGAGGCTGATTACTTTCTAGAATGAAAAAGACAAGAATATAGCCTTCAACTTCTTCCTGAGTAATCTTATCTCTATTTAATTAAACTATTTCCCATTAAACTTGGATGTTGTAGACATACAAAATGTCACTCAATTCATTCTGACATTAATAACCATCTCTGGGAATGTGACTGTGCCTGATGCTGAGGGAAAAGGGCAATTAAGGTGATGTTTGTTGTTAAAACATTATTGTTCTTAAAAGCACTGCAAGATATGGACTAATGTTTTCAAATCTACCCTTATCAGAAGGAAGCAATGAATTCTAGCCAACCAAATCTCCAAGGATTTTCTGGACGTCCATTAAAAGCCTGACTAGAATTCTGTGTAAGAACTGCTTGCCTTTCCTCAATTCTACTATTTACAGTGTCAGTGGCATAACAGGCAATAGGTTCACTGGTTCTGGAAGATCAAAAAGCAGTGAGTTCTATTCTCACAGCAGGTGCTAGATTTATTTTCTAGTGCTATCACTATAGTGTAGCAGAAGGGGGATGCTGCTTTTGTGAGAGTGCCATCCTTTGGCTTAGACATTAATCTGAGGTCCCATTTGTTTGAGTTGGTGGAAGCTTAGGGGAATGTAAAAGATCCAGTAATATTTATTCAGAAGAATAGAGGCCCTTTATTACAACTTATTCGCAACATAAACTTACATTTAATTTGAAATCAAAAACAAGTTCATGTATCACTTTGTTCAACAATAAACATAATAGAATAAAAACAGAATAAAATTAAGGAATAAATATTTTTTTAAGTAAAACAAATCTCTGTCTCTCTTACTAGTCACAGCCAACTAATACATTGACCCCGTGGACAGCCACTGCTATCCACGGAGTTTGCAAGGCAAAGGGAGAAACAGAACTAGGTTTCCAGGTCTTTCTTTCATATCACATAGCCATGCATGCACTTACACCTACGGACAAAGGAGACTCCTTGATCCACCTACTGTGTGTCTTTGGAATGTAGGAGGAGACTAGAGCGCCAGAAAAACTAAACACACAAACAATAAATCTTTCCCTTTATTTATCCACCCTAACCTTTTTGCCATAGTCAAAACATTATCAAGTTCAAAACGTCCAACATACTCATATTTTTATTATACCGTACTTCTTACCATCTCACCTATCAAATATTTCAAACCACTGTAAAATGTATTATATCAATTTGTTCTTTTTGTTCCTATATCCTTGATTAACGCTATACGAAACTTTATTTGAATTAATTTCTCTTACTTTAAATAAAACTTGTATCATTTTAAATTTTTCCCATAAAAATATTTACTCTGGGACATTCGTCATCTCTGTGACATCTACTACATATGGTCTCAGTCATAGCTTTATATACCATTGTCCTTTTGTTAGCAATTTATTTATCAAGGGTATCCACAGAAAATCCAGACACTCATCTATCTTACTATTTTATTACATCTTTTCATTCTTATTTTAATGTAGTGTTTAATTCTTCAATTATGCCCTCCCAAGCATCAGTATAATACAACTTGCACATAATTTCACCATATTGTACTTTCTTATACTACGTCATTTGCCATTCCCTGAATTTCTCTTCATGTTCTCTTACAAATTTTAACATATGCAAAATCTAAAGCAAGTTTATAAATGGTAAATTAATCACACAATTAATTAGGACTGCCCCCTTTTCTACCTTATCTTCCATTACTTTCTCTTTTGGCAGAATTTAATGTTGCTGAAAAAATATGAACTGTGATACAGTGGATATAAAAAGTGTACACACCCTTGTTAAAATGCCAGTTTTTTTGTGATATAAAAAATGAGACCACAATAAATTGTTTCAAAACTTTTCCCACCTTTAATGTGACCCATAACCTGTACAATTCAATTGAAAAATAAACAGATCTGTTAGGGGAAATAATATAAAAATAAAAAGCGTACAATACACTGGTTGCATAAATGTGCTCACCCTTAAACTAATACTTTGTTTTGTGTGCAAAGACTTAAACTAATACTTTGTTGAAGCATCTTTTGATTTAATTACAACATTAAGTCTTCTTGGGTAAGAGTCTATTAGCATGACACATCTTGACTTGGCAATATTTGCCTACTCTTCCTTGCAAAAGCGCTGCAAATCTGTCAGATTGCGAGGGCATTTCTTGTGCACAGCCCTCTTCAAGTCACCCCACAGCTTTTCTATTGGATTTAGATCTTGGGTCTGGCTGGGCCATTCCAAAACTTTAATTTTCTTCTGGTGAAGCCATTCTTTTGTTGATTGGGATGTATGCTTGGGGTCATTGTTGTGTTGAAAGGTGAAATTCCTATTCATCTTCAGCTTTCTAGCAGATGCCTGAAGGTTTTGGGCCAAAAGTGACTGGTATTTGGAACTATTCATAATTCTCTCCATCTTAACTAAAGCCCCAGTTCCAGCTGAAGAAAAGCAACCCCAAATAATGATTCTGCCACCACCATGCTTCACCATGGGGATGGTGTTCTTTTGATGATGCAAAGTGTTGTTTTTGAGCCAAACGTACCTTTTGCAATTGTGGCCAAAAAGTTCAGCCTTGGCCTCATCAGACCATATGTTTTTGGGAGACTTGATGTATTGTTTTGCAAATTTTAGCTGAATCTGGATGTTTTTCTGTGTAAGAAAAGGCTTCCTTATTGCAACCCTACCCCATAATCCAGGCATATGTAGAATATGGGAGATTGTTGTCACATGTAGTATGCAACCAGTACTTGCTAGAAATTCCTGCAGCTCCTTCAATGTTGCTGTATGTCTCTGGGCAGCCTCCCTGACCAGTTTCATCTTGTCTTTTCATCAACTTTGGAGGGAAGTCCAGCTTTTTGCAATGTCACTTGTCCCATATTTTCTTCACTTTTTGATGACTGTCTTCACTGTGTTCCATGGTGTATCCGATGCTGTGGAAATTTTTTTGTACCCTTCTCCTAACTGATACCTTTCAACAATGAGATCCTTTTGATGCTTTGTAAGTTCTCTATGAACCATGGCTTTTCCTGTAACAGGCAACTGAATAAATGTCAGGAAAATCCTACTAGGGTAGCTAAACTTTATTTGGGGTTAATCAGAGCCTCTTTAATTTATGGCAGTTGTGTATCCAAGAAGACTGCTTGGTGTAATTAAATCAAAAGGTGCGTCAACAAAGTATTAGTTTAAGGTTGTGCACACACAACAAAATATTAGTTTAAGGGTATGCACACTTATGCAACCAGCGTCTTGTACTTTTTTTATATTTTATATTTTTTCCCCTAACAGATTTGTTTGTTTTTCAATTGAATTGTACAGGTTATAGGTCACACTAAAGGTGGGAAAAGTTTTTAAATTATTTATTGTGATCTCATTTTTTATATCACAAAACATGGCATTTTAACAGGGGTGTGTACACTTTTTATATCCACTGTAATTACTTTCCATATCACTTGGAAAACTAAACTCTGATTCTCTATAACTTAATGCTCCTAATAGCACTGTGTTTATAAAAACAATCTTCTTTTTAAATATCATCTAAGTGCAAAAAACTGTATCATCATACCATTCGGCAAAAACACAACCCCTATTGATTACCACATCAACAGCAACCCCCTAAGCACACAACCTGTGGTGAGAGACCTGGGCACTCAGGTTGATAACAGCCTCACATTCGACCATCATGTAGCGGCAGTGGTCAGAAAAGCCTTTTACTTGTTTCATCTCATAAGTCAAGGGATTGCATTCAGAAAAAAAAGGAGATTATTACCTCTCTATACTCCTCCCTCATTAGACCAATAATTGATCATAATGCCCTATTTGGGATGTACCTCTCCAAACATCTGCATCAATTGGAAAGACCACTGAAATAAAGAGAATCCATGGCAACCAACACCTGTCCTATGCAGACAGGCTCAAATTATGATCACTCTACTTGGTATTGTACATATTGCTCAGGGGTGATCTGTGTTGTGCCTACAAGGCAATCTCAGACCCTGCCCTACTAGAGATGCTCCATATCCATAAGTCTAGCTCCTCAGGCACTTCCCACTCAAAAGGCCTAATCTAATATGCAACATCAACAAAACTTGCTGGAGAGACAGGTTTGTCTCCCAGAGGCTGCCCCATCTCTGGAACTGACCTCCCATGCATGTCAAACAGAGCACCTTGCTGACCGTCTTCAAGTGCAACCTTGATGAGTGGATGGGAAACCACAAATTTGTCCCAGGGGTTCCACCTGTGTCCCTCACTGACAGGGGCAACAGGTGCTGACTGAGGTTTCTTTTTAGGGATAAACTCTTGGCTAGGGTTGTAAGGCCTCAGGGCCATTAGCCTAGTAACCTCCTATGATCATTAGAAATGTTTGTCCTAACTTAGATTTTTTTGTATTTTTAACAGAATGTTCATTATGTTTTATCATTATTTCATATCTTCCATAAGTCATCTTATAATCTTCATTTCCTTTCTGCTAAATTAAGGCACAGATTTTTTTTTAGCCTCTCCAAAGCTCGTAATTTTCCTCTTTATAAACACACATATATCTATCAATAGACATATAGATATACAGTAGATATAAATACAGATATAGATATAGATATTGTCTAACTCTTTCAACTGTTCCCTGGCTTCCTTTATCACATCAGTCAACCACCTGATATATTTTACTAATCAATACCAGATCATCTGCTTATGCCAACAATAAAGGAATAGAAATCTTATCTTTATACACATATATATATATATATATATATATTTATATATTCCTTCTTTACATGCTATATTTACATTTTCTGTCAATGCATTCATGATTAATGAAAATAATAAACTGTCCATTGAGCAACCTTGTCTAATATCTTTTTTATTTGTATATACCCACTTAACCACTCAATAATAATTATTTTTACATAATACGTGTATTGGTCTCAGGTTTTATACATTTCATTTTTTACTTTCACCAATACCAATTTAATAAACCTTTACTTTTATTACCTTTTGGTATTAGCTCATCCATCTAGTCTTTTAAAATCTTTAACAGTACAATTTTCTGTTCACTCTCTGCATTTTTATAAAACATATAATGAAAAACACCAGTCCCTGGAGATGCATCATCTTTTACTCTTATAAACACCATGTATAATTCTTCAGTCATTATCTCTTCTAGTAAAGCATTACGGTGGTGGTGCTGCGGTAGCGTTGTCGCCTCACAGTAAGACGCTGTCCGGTTTGATTCTCAGCTAAAGTGTCTTCTGCATGGAGACATGTGTGAATGGGCATACCTTCGTTGAAGGTTGTGCATCAGGGCTGGTAACTCGGCACGTAAAAATCAACTACCAATCATTAGCAGACGACCCCTAACCGGGAAAAGCCAAAAGACGCAACATTCTATCCTATTTATGTAGTATACTTGTTTATTCTTACTTTCATCTCTAGTGTACATTTCTTTTAAAAACATTTCCACTTTCTTCATAATATCTTTTTGTACAATGATGCTGTTATTCCTTTCCATTTATTTCTTCCATTAACACTTCTTTTTTCCTTCATTTATTTCCCCAAAAGGGGAGATACTGCCTTGTTCCTACCTTGCCCTACATATTATTATCTTCTCAATAAATCTCTTATTCTTTCTTTTGTTTGTACTGTGTTCTTTTTCACTATACTCAAAACAAATAGTTCTGCATTAAATTATATATATATGCTCAATCAAATTACCCTATGGCAGTTTTTCTTATTAATATAAATTTTATCTAACTGTACATACATTTGTATTTTTTTTATACTTAATCCACCAGTCTATTCAATATGTATAAAAAGGAACCACTGCCATAAGATCATTCTATAATTCTAAAGATTCTTGCTGTATAAACCTCTTCATTGGTTTTAATACCATTTAACCTCTTTATTAATTTCCCTTGCTTAACCATATTTTTATAAATTACTATTACTGCTAATACAGTGCAGTGATCTGAGAACTCTGAGCAACCACCATCCATTGCTGTTAATATATCTGAAAACATAATGTAATCAATCTTTGTTCAGAAATTTGCCCTTTCATATATAAAATCCTTTCCCACAGCAGAAGTTCTTCATTAATTCATTATTTCCTTCATTTTACTACATATTTTGAAATATTTTCTTCTGTCCCTATAAGGTTACAATTTCCCCTATGGATATTGTTGTAAGTTTTAATTATTCAAATAATTCTGTTGTTATTCACATTTGTAAAGTGTGTATTACTGCCATCTTACTATTTTCTTATTGATCCTTACACCTATTACTGGCACTCTGCTTTTCTATTATTATAATATCAAAAATACAACTTGTGTAAGTTTTGACAGAACTGACATGCTTGTACAAGTTTCCATAGCAAAACCGCAAATAATCTCCCTTCGTTGCAACACTTCTAATTGCTTTCTTTTACTAACATTTAAAAATCTAATGTCCAATAGACATATAATGCCAGCACATTCTTTTTTACACCATTGATAAATTATTAATCTTCTCACATCATTTATAAAATTGCTTAGATTACCTGAAACATTTCCTATATAATTAGTTTTCATTTTTCTATCCTTGAAGGATTTTATCTGTACTTTCCTTTTTCTTTCTGTCAGCTGTTTACTAACTGAATTTCTATTTTCTAACATATTACATTGCCCTTAATTTTCTGTTTTACTTTCTTCAGTTTGTAATAATGAGTCTTAAAACATGCAGGTAGGTTTGTGTGCCTTCTGTTGAGGTTGGGTGCCAGGCTGGCATCTCAACACTGTAAAAACTCCACTGCCAATTAATCTATGTACCAGTGATCCACTGTGGAGACCCCTAATGGGAGAAGCCAAAAGACATTGCTTTACTTTCTTCAGTGTGTAATATAGAAAATGTGTAATTTGTAGCAGTGCCACTTACTTCATCCCACCTCCTTTATTTCATTTTATTTTCTTCTTTTTTGTCTTCTTCAATATCAGATACATTTCAAAAACACATCATCATTTATATGCAAAACTTCAGAATTAGTGCATTCAACATTATTTATAGGTTCATAGGTTCATAGGTTCATACTAGGCTATCTGCCCTAGGGCATTTATAAGCCTAGCCAGAGTGCACTTGGCTTTCACCACCCATTTTAAATTAATTTTGCTATGCCTTTTTTTGAGGTTAGTATACTGTGCCTCTGTCTAACAGTGACACAGAAGTGATAGCCAGGGTAAACCTTCGATCTCCCATCCACTCATCAAGATTCCTCTTGAAGAGAGTCAATGTGGGACTCTGCCTAACATGGACTGGGATTTTATTCCAGAGTGAAGGGAGCCTCTGGGTTATGAATCTGCCCCTCCAGCATGTCCTATTTATTTCAGTGCTAAGGTTCAAGTCTCCTGAGCACGTAGCTTGATGGGATTTGGAATTTCTGAGGTGCAGCATGTCTATTAATTCCGGGTTGGACATGGCTTTATACATCAGGCACAGATCACCTCTGAGCAGGCGGTATGCCACTGAGTAGAGCTGGAGTTTCTTTAACCGGGCAGCATATGGCATCTGTTTGAACCCTTTGATCCTCTTGGTGAGGTACTTTTGGGGTCTTTCCAGTTGCTGCAGGTGTCTGGTAAGGTACATCCCAAAAGGGGCATTGTACTCAATTATGGGCCTGATGAGGGATGAGTAAAGAGGCACGATGACCTCCCCTGATCTAGATGTGAATCCCTTCATGATTAGGTGGGCTATATAAAATGTTTTTCTAACCACTTTGGCCACGTGGTTGTCAAATGAGAGATTGCTATCAACTTGGGTCCCCAGGTCCCTAATTACTTCTTCCGTACTTAATGGATTACCACCTATGTGGTAATTTGTGGGCACTTTGTTTTTGCCAAAGGGGATGACTATACACTTTTTGGTGTTTAGCTTGAGGCCATGGCTCTGGCACCAGTTGTCTGTTTCTATGAGGCCCTTTTGGAGGAGGCTTGTGTCAGCTGGAGAGTCGATTATGGCACCCAGTTTGCAGCCATCTGCAAACTTGGTCAGCCACAGTCTTTCCATGTTGGCCTGTACCTCCGAGAAATATATACCGAACAAGAGAGGTCCCAGGACTGAGCCTTGTTGGACACCACTTGTAACTGGTTTGGAGTCTGACATGGCTCCAGCAATTCTAACCATGTGGGTTCTGTCCTTGAGCCAGTTTGCAACCCATCTAGTGACATAGAGGTTTATATTTAAGCTGGTGAGCTTATCTATAATGCCCGAGTGGGGTATTGTATTGAAGGCTTTTGCGAGGTCCAGGTAGGCTGTGTGGACCACTTTCCCTCGTCAATGGCCTTGGTGACTGTTTCAAAGAAATCGACCAGGTTTAAGAGGCAGGATCTGCCCTTAACAAAGCCAAACTGGGTAGGATCCAGTGTCTGTAGGTCCCCAGTATCTTTATTTATGAGGTCCATGATGATCCTTTCCATAGCTTTGCAGACCAAGCTAGTCAGGCTTATGGGGCAATAGTTTCCAGGATCTGTTGAGGCACCACCTTTGTGGAGAGGGACCACTGTTGCTGTACGCCACTCTTTGGGTACATATCCTGTAGTAAGGCTGAGATTGAACAGTAGTTTTATGTTTGGGTTTAGCTCTTCTTGGAGTTCATGTAGGATGCAGCCCGGGACACCGTCTGGTCCCAATGATGCTGTGTTTTTTGCTTTGGAGAGGGCGGCTCTTACCTGAGCATCTGAGATGTCAGGGGGGCAGCACACTGCTGGGATAAATATTTGCCCTTTTGGTGGGAGGGGAGAGTTTCGCTGAACCTGTCAGCTAGGATGTTGGCAATGTCTGTGGGTTCGGTGTATTTTTTGTCATTTTGGACTAATTCTGAGCATATCTGGGAATTCCCACCCAGGTTCCTGACATAACTAAAGAAAGCCTTGTTATTATCCTTAGTGTCCTGTGCAATTTTTCTCGAAGCTGGCCTTAGACGATTTTATGAGTGCCCATAGTTTTTTGCTAATACTGATCAGAGATGCCTTCCCTTTTTGGGATTTTGCTCTATCATGTAGTAGCTTCCTCCTTCCATTGTATAGTTTGTTTATGGCTGGGGTCCACCAGACAGGACGCCTGCCTTTGGTGGATTGGGTCTTGGTTTTATTTGGGATTGCATGATCCATGCATTCCTGAAGGTGTTCATAGAATGCGTTTATAAAGGATTCTGCGGTCTGGGCCATATTTTCCACAGGCCCGGGGGCTTTGAAGGATTCCACCTCGGTTTTGAGGAGTGTGAAATTTGCTTTAGAGAAGTTTTTCACTGTGGTTTTCTGGGCAGGGGGTGGGGTCAGGATGTGAATATCCAGTGAGATTAGTTTCTGATCTTACCAGTGAGGGATACACTTCTGGTCTGGAGCATAGAGTCCCCATGTTGGTGATGATCAGGTCCAGTATGTTTTCCCCTCTTGTGGGAGTGGTAACAAGTTGTTCCATAGCATTTGAGTTTATAAATTCTAGGAACCTTTGGGCTAGGGTGTTGGAGCTAGAGTAATGCTCCCAGTCTATGTTTGGGTAGTTGAAGTCACCCAATATAATGGTGTTTGGAGAGACCTTCATATTTTCCAGTGTTCTCAGGAAGGCTGAGTGGGGTTCCTGGGTTTGGGAGGGTGGTCTGTAGCAGGCTATAAACTGGAAGGCAGTTTTACCCACTGTTAGTTGCACATGAATAGTCTCTGATGCTTCTTGCTGTGCCACCAACCTGGAGGTGTGGGTATCTTTGACGAATATTGATACTCCCCCTCCTTTTGTGGTTTGGTCCATGTTTTGGGGCCAAAAAGCATTGTATGAGGTATAACCTGGTAGTGCTGGGGTGCTCCCGGGAGCCTTGAACCAGGTTTCTGTTACTACACAGATATCGATGTTCTCCATGCTAAGGAGAGTTTTGAGTGCGTGCATCTTGAGGTTTAGACTTCTGGCGTTGAGTAGCATTACTCTTAGTTTCTTATCCCTTGTGATACCTATGGAGGTGGGTTTGTCTTTTGAGCCTTGCCTAAAAAAGGCACTATTGGGGTAGCAAGAGCCTTTGCCAATATCCGAAAGCCCAGGGGTGACAGGTGCAAGCTGTCCCTAGCGAAGCATCGTGGCTTGTCAAGCATGTCATTCCAGGCTGACAGGCATTGGATCCCCTTTGAATGACACCAATACTTAAGCCAATTGTTGAAATTGATCATCTTGTCTTCATATTGTGGCATCATTCTTGGTGAGGGTAAGATGCTACTCAAGGTCAGGGTCATACTGGCCTGGGCTACATGCTCAGAGAGCTCCTCTATGTCTCTTTTCATGTAGTCCAGGAGGTACGTCTCAGGTCATTCACACCAGCATGGACAATGACTGAGTCATATTTGTACTTGCCTTGGAGTGACCTGAGTGTTTATGTTATGTGGTGGATCCTAGTGCCGACAGGCAGCTCACCATGACCTTCTCCTTGTTCAGCCTGGTGAGCGGGACATCAGTGTGCCTGACGATAGAGTCACCTATTACAAGTGTATCAGGTGTGTTGTTTTGCCTTAAGGGCTGTGACTGTTCAGCTCACTGGCTTTGTGAGCTATGTGTTGCACGTGTTTTGTTTTGGGGTAGTGGTTGCTTGGGTGTCTGCTTTGGAGGTCTCTGCTGCTTAGGCAGATTTTTATTTAGAGCCACCGAGTATGTTTTTGTGTGTTTATGTGTTTGGTTTATTGTCGTGGTAGGTCTATGTGAGACTGGAATTGTAGTGAGTGTGGTTTCCTTCTCCTCCTGACTGGTTACGCCAGTACTGAGTTGAGAGAGCTTAGCCTCCAGTTTTGCTATATGGTTGCATCTCTCACATGTGTTGGAATTTGTTGGGAGGAGGAGAGGGTTGTCTGTGTACATGAGGCAGTTGTAACATTGCCTCAAGATTCCCAGATTCACCAGCTGGACTGGAGAGGAGATTGACAACTGACCTTTGGACATGCTAGAATAGTATTGGGAATTCCTTTATAATTGAAAAAAGGGCCAATGGGGAACAAGGTACTCAAGGGGAGTTTGTGAGGGTGTAGTGCTTTAAATTTTTTAGAGTTGACTTATATAATTGCTTTAGTAAGCAAGTGCCGGGTAACTTAAATGCAGTGTGTTACAGGTAACTTAAATGCAAAAACGACAAACAGTAACTTTCTTTCAAGTGCAACAAGGAAATAAGTACAGTAAGCAATGCAGATATTACTAGGGATCCACAGAAGTGCTAAAAGGCCGTGTTTTAGGTGGAATTAGCATTTCAGGGAAATAAACAAACAACAAGCATACAAACAAAGCTAGATTCAGCAGGCCTGGATCTAGTCTATGCTACAGCAAACAAGGTGTACCAATTTCAGTAAGAAACAGTTAGAATATGCAGGCACTATAAGCCTTTAACCAGAAATTCCCAGCTCAGAAGGGCAGAGTCCAGCCTCTCCTCCCACAAGAGTGCAGACCGCGATCCTTCTTAATGTAAAATAACTGGCCTGAAGCCCAAGTGCTTAAACCATATCTAATACACTTTTAGAATAACAGACACTGAGCCCTCAATAAGCAGTTCCCAACTTTGAAGGATGTAGGCTACCTGTCCTGCCACCACAGTGCAGGCCACAAACCTTCCTAATGTAAAACAACTGGTCTGAAGCCCAAGTGCTTAAT
The DNA here is from genome assembly GCF_019279795.1 of Protopterus annectens. Lineage (NCBI taxonomy): Eukaryota > Metazoa > Chordata > Ceratodontiformes > Protopteridae > Protopterus > Protopterus annectens. The sequence continues at coordinate 1,405,500,210 of NC_056743.1, read as the reverse complement.
CCAAAAGACTTAGAAATGATAGCTACACTTTAATCAAGTTACTACCAAGCAGTAATAAATACAACTGAATACTTTAAAGAATGCCTGAATTAGTGCTCAAGTTATACAAACAAAGCTAGATTCAGCAGGCCTGGATCTAGTCTATGCTACAGCAAACAAGGTGTACCAATTTCAGTAAGAAGCAGTTCAAATATGCAGGCACTATAAGCCTTTAACCAGAAATTCCCAGCTCAGAAGGACAGAGTCCAGCCTCTCCTTCCACAAGAGTGCAGAACACGAACCCTCTTAATGTAAAATAACTGTCCTCAAGCCCAAGTGCTTAAACCAGAATTAATACACTTTTAGAATAACAGACACTGAGCCCTCAATCAGCAGTTCCCAACTTAGAAGGATGTAAGCTACCTGTTCTGCCACTACAGTGCAGACCACAAACCTTCTTAATGTAAAACTGGTCTGAAGCCCAGGTGCTTAAACTAAAAGGCTTAGAATGAGTTACACCAAGCAGTAATAAATACAATTGAGTACTTTTAAGATGATGCAAAAGCAAAATAAAGTAGGAAAAAACACAAATACAGTAAAAGCAGATAATTTTTTTTTTTTTGTGGAAAGAGAGAAAGGAGTAGCAGAAACTAAGCTGATTGGCCTTCTCAAATGTTCTTCCTGGACTGGGTGGAATGAGGTAATGACACTAGACTGGGAGGAGGGTCCCAGATCAAATTTACACTAGGGGTGGGCAACTGCAAAGCCACCAACTATAAAAACACAATACCAACAGCAAGGGAGTGAGGGTGGGAAACAAACTGCAGAAATGTTACTCACAGCTGAAAAGCGGCAGTGAGCCTTTAAATGAAAGTTTTAAACAGCTAAAGGAGCCACTAGAAAAAAGAGTTTAACTGCAACAAGTTATCATAAACAAACAACCCAACAGATGCTTAATAAGAGTGGACAATTTCCAGTTAATACCTCACACACAGTGAAACTAGCTAGAAAAATACACAGTACACAAAGTGCTATAAATAACAAAGAAATAAAGAACAAAATAAAAAAACAGGATACTTAATGTTATATATTATAGCTTCGAGTTTGCTGAGTGTCCTTCCTTCGATTAGCTCAGTGTAAAATGGCAGAACACTCACAACTGAGCTTCTTAGGTAACAGAAAGTTGAAACCTGAGACAGCTTTTAAGAAAGAAATCTCAAAAGAACCAATGAGGTGCTTAGTCTAAGCTGTAGTCCAGGAGACCTCAGTCAGCCACTGACCTCAAACAATTCTCTCTCACTGAAATGCCTGATGGCTTTGGCTAAAACAAGATGTCCCTGAATTATGTGCTCAGACACACAGCCTCCACAAACACTAGGCCCAAATACAAGCCTGAATATGGAAATGCTACAAATATCCCCACTACTTAGAACAAACTGCAGAAATGTTACTCACAGCTGAAAAGCAGCAGTGAGCCTTTAAATGAAAGTTTTAAACAGCTAAAAGAGCCACTAGAAAAAGAGTTTGACTGCAACAAGTTATCATAAACAAACAACCCAACAGATGCTTAATAAGTGTGGACAATTTCCAGTTAATGCCTCACACACAGTGAAACTAGCTAGAAAAAATACACAGTACACAAAGTGCTATAAATAACAAAGAAATAAAGAACAAAATAAACAAAAAACAGGATACTTAATGTTATATATTATAGCTCCGAGTTTGCTGAGTGTCCTTCCTTCGATTAGCTCAGTGTAAAATGTTTTAGAAGCTACATTTTCCTCATAGTCCATCCAAAAAGTCTTTCATTGTGACATGTATGACATGTCATTACACAGTGTTTCACAGAATGTGCTACTTCTCCACACTGAGGGCGTCATTGTTCATCACATTCATTAATTAAGTTTTCTTCATTATCACAGAAAAAGCATATTATGGGCTGATCCCAGCACATTAATGTTCCTTTCATACTACTTATATTAATAACACTTGACAGATGCTTGCAGTTTCCTTCACTTATTTGGGAAGTCAGTATAGCTTCCTGGTCCTCTGGACCATTCATTTCTACTGTTCATTTTAAGTCAGTGACAGAAGCACATACTTAATGTATTTATTCTCTATATCATCTTACCTGAATTGTATAGTTAGTTTTTTCCTACTCTTTAAAGTCTGTGCTACAAAAACATAGTCATTACACAGAAACTCATTGTTTAGCATTATAGTCCTGTAAAAAATTTCCATAACTATGTTCTTCTTGTTCTTCATTTCCCGGTTAGGGGTCTCCACAGCGGAACTCCGGTCCACTAATGATTGGCAGTAGATATTTACAGTGCCGAGGTGCCAGCCTGACACCCAACCTTCAACGAAGGCATGCCCATTCATGCATGTCTTTTGAATGCCACTCGACCATGGGGAGGACATGCAGACTCCACACAGAAGGCGCTCCAGCCGAGAATCGAATGGGAGAACCTCTTGCTGTGAGGCGGGAACACTACCACTGTACTACCGTGGCTTCTAAAAAAAGACTCAAATATAATAAAACTTACCTAAACAAATAAAGGTTCAAACATCCAGAGCCTTTATATCAAGATTCAAAATCATATTATTCGAGGTATAATAATTGTGTGTAATGTCATTTTTTTAATTTTGTGTTCTTACAAAAGTCTTGATCTACTGTCTTTCCAGTTGCTCATTTATCTGCTCAGGCATTTGTCATTGTTGCCATCATAGTAAATGTTAAATAGGAAAGAACTAACTTGTGTCATCTGCAGTGGTCACTTTGTACATCACTCAGACCCCCCCCCCCCGAACAACTTCCTAATCTTGTTGTTGTACTGGTGCTACAGCCTCACTGATCCTGTCCATTACTTCTGCCTCCAACAGAATGGACTCATCAGCTGGCTCAGTCTCTCACACTATTTGCCATAAAGTATTGTCAGGTAATCTGCTCAAATGTAAAAACAAAATCTTTGTATCATCCAGTTTCCTCACTCCCCTCATTTCTTGCTGTCTGTAAAGTCTCCTTCTCTGTCTCTCCTGTGTTTTACACTCTGTAGACTCTTCAATACTACCACTCTTACCTCACCCCTCCTCTAAAAAGAGGCTATTGACCTAATCAGATTAATCTGGTCACAATATATAAACAATATATAAATAAAATAAAAATAAATAAAACTGGAACAAATCATTTGGCAGCCACTTGAAATAAATTATATACAGGAAAATCAGCTGAAGGCTGTCCAGCCTTCTAGTGTAGATCTTTCATTATCACTTCCTTCAGACTCTGCATTTTTCATTTTAAGAAAATAGTTAACTAGTATGATTTATCTCCTAAAATCTAGAGTAGAACTCAGCAATTAAAAATCATAGCTTAATCCGGTTTTCTTACAAACTGGAGTTTCCTGTGTTGCCAAACTCCTGACTTTATCCTTAGCCTATCCCTTCCTACAAGTGACCTATCATCCACCTTAAAGCAGGTAATGCTTTTTCTCCTCCCAGAAATGTCCTTTCCTTCTGTTACTCAGCTTTCATTTAATCACAGTCCTCTGTTTGCTAATTAACATCTTGAAATAATTGTTTACTCCCAACTACTGGACCACATTACTGGATATGGATTTGCTAGATGTGGACAACCTATAATGTCACATAATGAAACATGGATAAAGGTCTCCTAATTAGAGCTATATCTGTGGACAAAACTAAAGCATTTCAGTCTGTTGTAGGACATTTGAATCCAGTGACCATCCTCTTCTTATTGAGAAATTAATTAGACTTGAGCTCATGCAAAGTGTACTAAACTAGTTTAACTGCCTCCCAAAACATAAGACATCCAGTGTCTTCTCTGGCCATACCAAAGCAGACCCAGGCAACATCAAAGCACATGCTTCACAGGGTTCTATCTTGGGAGCATTCTCTTTTCTCCATTTCTTAAAGGCCTCCCTATCAATCTCCCTACACTAAAAATAACTGTATACCCTAACAACTCTTATATATTAATTTATTCATTTTGATTATTAGGTAAGTGGATTGGTCAACAGACCCATTTCATCCACAATCCAGGCCTTTAGGGCACAAATGAAAATGCATGACAAGGGGACATAGACAACAGACTTGCTTATAAACTGCAGGTTACAATACCATTTGACAAGAAAAACTAAATGTTACAATACAATTTGAAATGAACTTATTTACTTTACATACAGTTCATTTTAGTAATTGCACTACAATTACATTTAGGGAATATTTTTTGCTTCGCTTAAAGGTTAATTAAAATGGAACACCCTTACAGAGTAATCTACAAGCCCCTCAGATAATGTTTAGAGGGAAACAAGCTTTTTATTAACCCCCCAAAAATTAATCATGACAGTTTTGATCCCCAGAGGCTTAATATAGCTAGTTCCATTAAAATCCTTGACTGTAACAACCCCTTTGCATAAGCCACTTGGGCTTTGGTTGGACCGCATCTAGTCCTTTGAGAACCATGCCAAGATTGTTGCTTCTAGATTTCTTAGTCAACTCCACTTATGATACAAACTGTCTCACCAGCATATCACTGAAGCTAGAAAGGGACTGGGAATTAATTTCCTTCTCCTTAGACAGGGAAAACTCCTTGTCAGTGGTGGTGCAGAATTCCTCCTAGAACAGCAGCCTATTGCAGATGATTGCAAATAATATCACCTTATTCATTAAACTAGTGGACAGATTGAGTAGCAAGTTGTACTGCTTACCAAAGTGAACAAATGAACTGACTTCCATTAGTGGAAAAGCCACTGTTGAGTTTATCTAACTATATTCTTTAGCTTTGATTACACTCCCAAACTGACCAGTAGCCATGAAACTATAGAACATGTTCCACATCTCCAGCACAGAGTCATGTGCCACTTTTGCAGGAAAGCTTTTTTTTTTTTTATTTCTCCAGCCTATTGGAATTAATTACATCCCAGAACTTTCATCCAGGCTAACTTCTTCAACTTCCACCAGTTTAGTTTATGATGGATGGTCATAACAAAATGAGTAAAATAATGAATATTACCCAAGAGCCTCCATTTAATCTTCTAAAAATAATGATGTACTCTTGTCAGTTTCTTTCTTTTGTCCAGAGATTCAAAATATATTAATTTCTTTAGACAACATTCTGAAAGTTATGGATGTCATTTTTGTTTGTTTTAAAACATTGCATTTTTGTTTCTCTAAATGAGATTTTTTAAAGTTGTACTAACTTACCTTTCAAGCAAAGCACAGCAGTTTTCAATGTCTTTTCATCAAGAAATAAGAACATAAAATAATATACTGAAAGTTTGGGGAAGAATAACTCATTTTAAAGATGCAGCCTTCTGTATTTTGATCACAAACATAAATGATGCAAATTTATTCAGAGGTATTTGTGACTGTGACATCTGAGATCTGTTAGCACTAAACCTAATTTTTTGCACTCTGATATGAAATATTATACCTCAACTATGCTGCTGCAGCAAAACAAAGCAAAACATTTAGCATTAAAAATGTATTTCTTCATTCTTCATTGAGAGAAAAGCACTTTATAGAACTTTAAAGATTTATGTTACAACTGACAAAATCAGTAATCATACATACAGTATTCCACAAACAATAGAAAAAGATGCAAAATACAATTTATCAGCAATTTCACATCTAACAGACTACATTATGCAGTTCTAGCTAAGCCATTTAAAACGTTTCAGAGAAAGCATGCATCAGACAATAGTCTACAGAACTCATGTTCTGCCCATACAAAACTAATATCCTGTCCTTGTTATTGAGTAAATACCTTCTGTTTTTATAATTAAAGTTTTTTGTGGTATAAATAAAATTTTTCTCCTTATGTTGAAACTGCTCGAAGAAAATGCATTTTTATGTTACCCTGCAATGACATTTGAAAATCCTAACCTGAAAAAGAAAACAATAAACTCTACTGAGGATCTTAAACTGTGTTTCCAGAAGAACTACATTCTTTTGTAAATAGTCTATGGTGCAGATTCAATAAAGCTCACATGGTTCACTAAAACCATGTGTGGTCACACATGATAGCACACAGTTCTGTATTCAGTCAGCAGTTCTACACAATTTGTAGAGCCATGCAAACATGTACACTGACAACCCTCTCCTCTTACCTCCCAACACTCAGACTTGTGAGAGTTGCACTTATATATCCAGATTGGAAGCCACGCACTCTCCAGCCAAGACTGGAATAGCTGGTCAAGAGGAGAAGGTTAACAGTTGCACCACACCACATGGAGCACATAGCCCTCCAGAACACACACCAGCACTGCCTTCACATAAAAACACAAACCAAACACCCACCTTCATGGAGGCTCTCAATAAAAATCTACCCAAACAGCAGAGACCTCCAAGGCAGAAACTCACTCAACCACTGCAACACTAATCACGAGATACATAACTGTTCTAAACAGTGTACCACTCAACCAAAGCCCCTAAGGCAAAACAGCATGCCCAACACACTAGTCATAGGTGACTCGATAGTGAGGCACACTGATGTCCCACTCACTAGGTTCAATAATGAGAAAGTAACAGTCAGCTGCCTGTCAGGTGCCAAGATCTGCCACATAATGAACGCACTCAGGTCCCTCAACAACAGGTACAAATATGACTCTGTCATTGCACATGTGAATGTGAATGACCTGAGACATACCTCCATGGACTACATGAATTATGTAGCCCAGGCGGGTATGAACCTAGCCCTGAGCAGCCTCCTACCATCACCCAGAATGATACCACAGTACAAGCAGAAAATGATTGATTTCAACAGTTGGCTAAGTTTCTGGTGTCATACTAAGGGGATCCAGTATCTGTCTGCCTGGGATGACATGACTGACATAGCTCGATGTTTTGCCAGAGATGGCCTGCATCTGTCACCCCTGGGCTTCTGGATACTGGCCAAGGCTCTTGTCATCCCTTTAGTGCCTTTTTTAAGTGGTGTTCTAAAGACAAAATCACCACCATAACTGCTACAAACAAATGCAGTTTGAGGGTCATGCTGCTCAGTGCTAGAAGTCTAAATTTCAAAATACACTCACTTGAAGCACTCCTTAAAATGGAGAACATTGACATTTGTGCTGTAACAGAGACCTGGTTCAAGGCAGCAGAAAGCACCACTGTACTACCAGGCTATAACTCATTCCGCATCTTTTGGCCCCAGAACTTGGACTGAAGCTCCAAAGGCAGAGGTGTTTCCATATTCATAAAGGATGCACACACCTCCAGACTGGTAGGCCAACATAACGCAGCTAACATTGGGTAAGACAGTGATTCAGGTCGTAGCCTGCTATAGGTCCCCAACCATGACCCAAGACTCACACTCCACATTTCTAAGCACCCATTGCTCTATACCAATAGTCAACTCCTCCCTGGATAGATCAGACCACAAACTAATCACTTGGAAATCCACATCCCTCCCACCTCCCACAAAGGTAACCACCATGAAAAACTTCTCCAAACCTAACTTTGAGCTCCTAAAAAAAGAGGTGGTTAAATTCACGGCACCCATGCAATTGGAGAACAGCTGCATGACCACTGAATCATACACTAATGCCCTGCACAAACACGTACACATGCATGGATCTCACCATACCCAATAGAACCAAGATGCTCTCCTCCAAAAAAAAGGAAACCAATCTTGTGGTCGCCTGCCATAAACAAACTCTACAACAGAAGGAGGAAACTGATGTGAAATAAAGTGAAGTACAAGACTGGAAAAACTCCTTTATCAGCCTCAACAAAAAATTGAGATCCCTCATCAAATCCTCTAAAGCTAGCTATGAAAACAGAATTGCAGCAGATAGTAAAGACAACCACAAGGCCTTCTATAGTTATGTAAATGCAATGCCCAGATTTGCTCAGAGCTGTTACAAATGGCACCTCCTATACCGAGCCAACAGATATTGCCAATATACTGGCCGACAGATTCAGTACTAGCTTTACCCCCCCTCCCCCCAAAGGACCAATCACAATACCAGTAGATTGCCAGGCACCCAGTATTACTGCTGTACAGGTTAAAATAGCACTGTCCAAGGCCAAGAATACACTTTCTATGGGACCTGGCAATATCCCTGGCTGTGCTCTACATGAACTACAGAGTGAACTGGCAACTCACCTGTATGCCCTGTTCAGTCACAGCCTCACCTCAGGTTTTGTCCCTACTGAATGGCACACTGCTACAGTCATCTCTTTCCATAAAGGCAGACCAACTACAGACCCTGGGAACTATCGCTCCAGTAGCTTGACAAATCTGATATGCAAAGCTAGGGAATGCATCATCATGGACCTAATAAACAAGGATATAGGGAATCTCCAAACTCTGGATCCCACACAGTTTGGTTTTGTGAAGGGTAGATCATGCCTGCTCAACCTGGTCGACTTCTTTGAGTCAGACACCAGAGCTGTGGCAAGGTGGTTCTTAGCCTACTTTGATCTGGCCAAGGGCTTTGATACCATTCCCCACTCAGGAATCATAGAAAAACTCACTAAGCTAGGCATCAACCCCTATATCACTGGCTGGGTTGCAAACTGGCTCACAGATAGAACCCACAGTGTGAAAGTAGCTGACTCCATGTCAGACTGCTGACCAGTCATGAGTGGAGTCCCACAGGGTTTGGTCCTGGGTCTTCTTCTGTTTGGTATCTACTTCTCTGAAGTCCAGGCCAACATGAATGGACTCTGTCTGACACAGTTCGCAGATGATTGCAAATTGGGAGCCATAATTAACTCCCCAAGTGATGCTGACATCCTACAGAAAGGCCTGACTGAGACCAACGACTGGTGTCAGAACCATGGCCTTAAGCTCAATGCCAAAAAATGTGTCATCATCCCCTTTGGGAAAAAAAACAATTCCCATGAATTACCACATCAATGGTAGTCCACTGAACACAGAGGGCATCATAAGAGATCTGGGAACACAGGGTGACAGCAACCTCTCTTTTGACCACCACATTACCACTGTGGTTGGAAAGTCCTTTTATGTGGCGCATCTCATTACTAAGGGTTTTGTATACAGGAAGGAAGAGGTCATTGTCTCCCTCTACTCTTCCCTCAATAGGCCAGTCATTGAGTACAATGCCCCATTTGGCATGTACCTCACTAGACACCTGCAACAACTGGAGAGGCCACAAATGTACCTCACAAAGAGGATCTTAGGCCTTAAACATTTGTCCTATGTGGACAGACTAAAAAATCTCCAGCTATTCTCTGTCTCATATCACCTACTTAGAGACAATCTCTGCTTGACTTACAAAACCATGTCTGACCCAGCTCTGTTAGAAATGCTGCATCTAAATCAATCCCAATCCCTCCGCACTACATGCTCCAGAGACCTCAACCTCATCACCACAATCAACAGAACAAGCTGGAGGGACAGGTTTATAACCCAAAGACTGCCCATGCTATGGAATAGACTTCCCATACATGTCAAGTGGAGTGCCTCACTGGCCCTTTTCAAGAGAAATCTTGATGAGTGGATGGGAAATAGAAAATTCACCACGGGGGTCACTCCAGTGGCTCTACTCGACAGAGGCACTGGGGACTAAGGACAGGTGGCACGATGCCAGGGTAATCCTATGGGCTAGGCTTGTAAAGGCTCCAGGGCCATTAGCCTAGTATAAACCTATGAACCAATGAACCTACAAACACCATGACATGCTAATTACAGCATACGCAGCTGCAGCTGAACTGTTATACTAATCAGGCAGTTAGAGATACAGGACCTATTCAACAAGCTATAAAGCAGTCATGTAGACTCAGTACAGGTTTTGCTTGCAAATTCCAAAACTTATTAGAATACAGCCATGGAAACTAGTCTACACTGAAAGAATGTTAGGGCTGCTGTTTCTCTTATTCATGTGTATGTGCAACAGGTCCAACTCTATGCTGCTGCTGCTGCTGCTAATAGACTATGGCCAAGAAGGAGAAGGGCATTTAGACCCTGTTTAACTTTTCATGGCCTGCATGAGGTGGAAATTGTAGAGCACTACAGGGTGGATGAAGACACACAACAGGAACTCTGCAACCTCTGTTGCTCTCAACTGAAAGCAAGGGCAAACAGAGGGGAACCAATACCAGTGGGGAATAAGGTATGTGTAGCACTTAGAATATTAGCTACAGGAACCTTCCAGAGACCAACAGAGGACATGCTGGGGGTGTCACAGGCATCAACATCCCGGATTCTACATCAATTCCTGAATGCTATGGTACAACATGCCATTGGCTATATGGATTTTCCCTGTATACCTGAGGACAGAGTCACAACTATGCAGGAGTTCTACCCTGTAGCACATTTCCCTGATGTTTTGGGTGTCATAGACTGTACACATGCCAAAATCAAAGCACTATCCGGGGAACAGAAAAGGCTGTACATAAATAGAAAGAGCTTCCACTTAATTAACTGCCAGGTCATGTGTAATTTAAGGGAATCATCCTGAATGTGTGTGCTGGCAACTCAAGCAGTTACCATGACTCACATATCAGCTCTCAACTGTATCAGATATTTTCTAGGGGGATATCCCACAGGGTCATTTATTGGGGGAAGCAGGTTATGCAGTCGAACTGTGGTGGATGACACCCGTGAGAAATCCACACAGGCCAACTGAAGAACACTATAATGAGCCTCATGCTCAAACAAGAAATATCAGAGTGCATGTGTTTGGGCTGCTGAAGTCACAGTTCCAGTGCCTAGATACATCTGGGGGAGCCCTGCAATACAATCTTCATACATGTGCTGAAATTTTCACTGTCTGTGCCATGCTTCACAATATTATTCTCAGAAAACAGTTTCAGCAAGAACACCAAGGGAAGAGCCACACAGCTCCCCACCATTGACATGGTCACCACATCTACATGCAGAGGGGGACCCACCAGCTGCTGTGGATGTGGTCAGATGTAGGAGTGCACAATATGCCTTCACACTGGCCAAGAGGCAATGGATTCCATACATGCTCACCACCTAAGGGGCTAAAACCATCATCCTACACACATACATACATACAGTAACACTGATGCCAGACAATGCTCACAACCTTTACTTTCCCATGTAATGGCTGTGTATTCCTAGCATCAGACAGAGTCAGCCCCAAATTAAAACTGTTGCAACTGCCAGACTTCCAAGGTAAGTGTTGAACCTGGAATAGAAAAATAAATGTCTAGAAGCAGGAATGTATGGCATACCCTTGCATACTGTTACTTGCCAATGTAAATAAGTATAAGGTGGGTGATTTTTACAGCAATGACATCAATATGTGACACCAGTGACTTGTGTCAATACATGTGTTCTCTATCAACTAATAGGCCTCATGCATCAAAGATTCACACAATCATACCTCTCAAATGTACAGATTTTCATAGAATGTCCAGAGTTTGGCTTCATAGTTTTGTGCTGGCAAATCATTTAATATTGAAGTTAGAAAATAATGACACATATTCATATCCCTCAGAAAATTCATGGTAATGTAAAACCTGTTATTCTATCAACTTTCTAAGCTTGTAAGACCAAATTATTTCAAAATTTTCCCTACTTTTGGGCTTTTGTCCCACTTTTATTTATGACTTGGTCCAGCTTTGTTGGTTTAAGAGGTTGAGAGGGATGTACATATTACAATTTGTAAAAGAGCATCACAAACACATGTATACAAAGCCCTCAGTCAGGTATGCACCCTGCACATCAGACAAAAGACTTATGTATTCCTGAATCCAAAAAATAGAAAATCAAGTATATGACACAGTTATCATAATTTGCACAGGGTATTTTTTTTTGGGGGGGGGGCCTAGGATAAGACAAAAGGTAGTGAGTCCATGTGAGTAAGAAAGACAGGCAGACATTTGGGTAAAGTATCAAATGGGCACTGAGACAAAATGAGCTGTAAGCCTCATGACTGACCCACGTAATTGTTATGTGTGTGTGTGTCTGTATGGGCACTCAAGGTGAAACGTGTGCGTGAATGTCTGCAAGACCACAGCCAAGCTCTGTGCTAGCTCTAAGTCCTGGTATGTCAAAAAGGTGTGAGCTGTGCATGGTAGAGGTGACAGTTCATCATCATCATCCCTGACAACGAGAACTGACTCTGCCAGGAGTTGCACTGGCACATCATGTCCATGGTCAGATGCAATGCTGGCACTGGAATGTAACTGATATTTACTGGATGAAGTTTCCTCATGAGTACACCCAGGACCATGACCCCATTGCCCAGCTCATCTGGGTGTAAACACCTCAACTAATGATGGAGCATTGTAAGTAGTGCCACTACAAGAGCATTATTGGGCATAGCCAGATTGGCTAACATCAGATGATGTGGCTGACCTACATCTACATGAATGCCATTCCTCTCCCAGCAGACGTTCCATCACAGGCACCACCCATTCCAATGTGATATTCATCCGATCCATTGAATCGGCAACACTGTGGAGTCAGTCATGCATGTCAGTCTGTGCCACATCTGCAAATCTAAGTATTTCCTTGGAGGCCCTATTGGAATGTGCTTGTGCCTCCATGACAGCCCTAAATGTACACTGAGTGGCATGGAAAGACACACCAGGATCAGGTAGAGGGTGGAAAGCAGGCCTCCTTCCAGCACCCCTAACAACCCTTCTGCATAGCACTTCATCTACAGTTTGGCTATGGCTACAGTCAACAGGCACTCTAGCCACACTAACAACACTACTCTGATCAAGTGTCTCACCCTCCACCTGTCCAATATCTGAGGGCTCACTGGAATAGGCATGTATTGGTCTACTGGCTGTGTCTGATGGAAATACAGGGGATTGCTGAATGTCAACCTCAGTGTCAGATTCAACCTCTGCACACACCATCTGTGCCTCTGTTTGGCCACCATCATCATCAGAGTCTGCCAATAGTCTGACATCAATTGGTAGGAGTCCCACACTTTCACTGTCAGGATTACCTGTGATAAGCAACATACACAGGAAATAAATTAATGCCTACACTACAATTTAATATATGCTCGCAAACTAACACTGGTGGCACTATCACAGATGATACATCAACACACACACACACACACACACACACACACACACACACACACACACACACACACACACACACACTCTTGACACTCACCTCACGCATATGGATAAATGCCTATTTCTGTCAAATGCTCATCAGTACTCAAATAGAAGATGTTTGGCTTACCATGTACAGATGACTCCACTTGCTAGGGAGAATAGTCTTAGAAGAACTTAAAGTGAAATGTAAGGACACCATCATCACATTTCCAGTAACACAGGGGGACCAATTGTTTGACTTTATATGTCCATTAAAAATACTTTTAACTGAAACTTGACTGACATGTTCACCCAAAGCCCATGTATAATGTACCAGAATATGTTGTGAATGGTATCAATTTATCAGTAGCCGTCCAAAAAATAAAATAAAATAAAATAATTAAAACAACTGAACTATTACTTTCAAATTTTACTTTACAAGAAATTGTTAAAATTGACATATATGACATATATAAGCTTACCTGGAAGCTGATCCTGGGACATACTTGTCCTCCCTGAAACAGCAGCACTAACATCAATCACATGCTGTTGTGCACTTTCCACTGAGTTCTCTGGATCCCTGACAGTGGACAGGAACTCAATGATGGCTCTGTAACTGCCCTCCTCCATAACCAGCTGTCCATGGGCCACTGCAGCTGCTCTCTTCTGAGATAACAAAATCATATCAGTGGCCATATGAAGCATCTGATCATAAATCCTGTTATGCCCTCCTATGGCACTGACATCACTCACTATCTGGTCCCAAACCTTCATTCTGTTACACATATTCCCACATTCTCTCTCAAGCAGAAAGGCACAGTGTTGCCTAAATGCTTGAAGAATTACATCATCCGCAGAGTCACTGAAGGGAGGTTTGTGGAGATTGGGGCAATTGGGTGCCATGATCCTAGGTGATATAAAGCAGAATAGAAGGATACTAGACATAAATATCACATAAATAAAAGTCCTGCTTATATATATATATATATATATATATATATATATATATATATATATATATATATATCATTGTTTTTTTAGTATTACCCACTGGAGAAACACAAAAATACAGGTATTAAAATAGAAAAGGTTATGTGGTTGTAACATATCACAGTCACACATAAACCAATGTTTGATCCAAAGCAAGGAATAACAAGAGCAACCCTCTTAAAAAGTTTTTTGGTTGTGACAACACACAAATTGAACTTGGCTCCCTCACTCCCCTCAAAACAACTGGCAAATTACAGTTTGCACCAAGCAAGGAAAACATATCAGTCAATTGTCATAAGTGCTTTCCAAAAAGAATCTCACAAAATGTGTCTACATTTACAACAGAAAAGTCATTTTTATACAATTGCCAGCCACATCTACCTGTACCCAGCAGTCCTCTAGAGGTGTCTATGGGCCATCTTGGAAGCCTAACAACACTGTGTCATTTACAATATAGGACATTTACATTCCACTGAAATAACATAGAGGAGTGTAAGATAAACAAATGTAACAATAACAGTTGTGAAGAACGTTAAAAAGGCTCTGTATCTGATAAAGTAAAATGCCCTGACAAAAATGTCTACACCATCAGTAAACTTCTAAGATGTTCATACAGATAAAAGTTGCATTTGCCAATGTATATATATATATATATATATATATGTGTGTGTGTGTGTGTGTCTAAAGTATTTCCTAATAACATGCGAGCAAATCTAGCATGTATTTGAAAAATTCAATCATACCTATTCAAGATTAGAATTCTTCTGTGCAGATAAATCCAAATTAATAGCACATACACAACTCTCATCACCTTCAAGTTCCCTAGTTACAGAGTTACATTTTTATAGTGTAGATTCAGGCCTACGAGCATGGTGAAAATGCAAATGAGGTGTGAACTCATTAGAATTGCTGAATCCCAAACTTTTGGCTCTGTGTATCAGGTGTAAACATAGTGCAGGCACTCCCTCAGTGTTAGTTGCTAATGGATTGCAACTGTGAATGATTACTGGTAGTGAGAAGGAAAAGACTACCTTAACTGCAGTGGGTGTGCCACCCAGGTTGCACTTACAAAATGTAGAAGTAAATATATCAAGGATTTAAAATGAAGTGAGCAGCACACATTTCTCAGTTTCTGTTCACTAATAGCTAAACACTCCTGCCTTTGTTGAAAACTATATATTATTGACATTTAATATGCTCACACATTTTAAGGACAATGATACCAAAATGCCTTACAGACTGCATGTCTGAAATTGAAGCTCAGATAAGAGAAGAAGGAATACAATACAAAGAGAAGACAGAGGTGCATTGCTTCAAACAATACTCATAAATGGTTGTGTGATCAGTCATTGCACTAAATATGTAATTAACGCATGTACAAACAGCTGAGAGTGTACAAGTGTTATATGTCTTGTTAGTAATATGTCTTGTTAATACAATGGACGAAATGAAACATGCTAGTATTCTAGTATGCACAATGATATGTATTTCTTCTGCAAAGCTGTTTCTGTGGCAAAGAGGGTAAGACACCCTTACTGTGTTTTATAGGTTCATTGGTGTGACAGTTCAAATCCAGGTTGTATAAAAATCTGTAATGTGTGCTAAAAAATTTTAATATTGTTTATGTTGTTTTTTTAAATGATAATATTTGCACAGCCCGAGGCTTAGAGCAAACACTATGAAATGGATTAATCACATTAGTTTCATGTAACATACTTCTATGATAAAGACTGCATAAATGACACCTATGAATCAAGTGTGTCTATAGCAGACTTGGTAAACATGATGAATCACACACTATATACTATCAGTAAATCATGATTCAAATCCCACATTTATCTTTAAGGATTAAATCTGAGGAACACTTCTTAGAATGATAATACAAAGTGGGATTTGCTTGTCATGTTTGCGCATCACTTACCTTCATGCAAACACATTCTAATGGCCCACATAAGAAGCAGCCATTCTCAGTTTCAAAAAAGATACATTATTACTTCTTTTGCTCACCATCGTGCAATCCCACTAAGTAGCATTGCACAATGGTCAGCAACACCACAGGCGCAGAAGACCTACAGACAAGAAGCAGACAGTAGTCAATTTCAAAATAGATACAGTGTTGCATCTTTTCTTACCATCAAGCAAACGTATTAAGCAGCATTCTGCAACAGTCAACAAGCGTTCACAACATCTGCAGGTCCAGAACACCTGCAGACAGGTGCTATCACACAAACACGCTAATTGGCGGTTAGCACACATATAGAGTAATGAATGTGAAAATACGCAGTTGCTGCCTAGTTGTTCCTGTGGCAGTAATTATAAGTTAAGGGCTATAGTACAGGTGAGCCTGGGTTCTAATCCAACCAGTGCCAAACTTGATGTTCCACTTTGCATTATATAAAAATTAACTGTAGAAAAATACTTACATGTACTAATAACTATCTATAGCATTTGCATTGAACATATGCAGGATATCAGAGATATATTACATGTGTAACTGTCAATATGTATCAAGATAAAGTCTCTGAACTGACAGAGATGAAAGAACTTGTATTTACTGTGTTTAATAAAGAAGTGTGGACTTTGGCACCAAGTATTTCCTCTGTTTTGCAGTAACTTACACTATTTTCTTCCTGCTGGCTCCTGGTTTCAGTTTACTTCACTGTAGTCAGTCCATCTCTCATATTTCATATAAGTATCATGTGTAATTATTTAATTACATCATGAATTCATATTTAAAATTATTAGATAGAGCAGGATTTGAACCCTGTATCTTTTAGTATGAAAATAACCCCCCATGCTCCTATACCTGCTGCCACAGAGCCAGCTGAGCTGCATGTGTTTTTCTTCTACTCAGTACTGTCCAAAGTGCTGACTGCTGTGCCTCTTTGCTTAATGTGTTTTACGCTTAGGAAAGCAAATCAATAGAACTCTCATAATTTTATCAATGAAGCAGAGGCCCATGGTAGGGGTTCTAATCTCATTGCAGTCAACTGGTGTGTGTGTGTGTGTGTGTGTGTGTGTGTGTGTGTGTGTGTGTGTGTGTGTGTGTGTGTGTGTGTGTGCGTGCATGTGTGTGCGTGCATGTGTGTGTGTGTGTGTGTGTGTGTGTGTGTGTGTGTGTGTGTGTGTGTGTGTGTGTGTGTGTGTGTGTGTAGTCAGAACAGCATAACTGTATATCCTACAATCATCAATACAATCCCATGGAGTACAAATATTTTGACAGTCATACATCTATTCCATTCAGGCCTTCCAACATCTTTTCTCAAAAATCCAGTGATGATGTCATCCACTATAAATTGTACAGCAGCACTGCAAAAAGTCAGACTTGCACCATAGCTCTTCTGTTAAATACTGAGATTTTTAGGCAATGTCCTTAGTTAGGTAGGGGCTCTAATCTCACTTTGGTCAGCTTGTGTGTCTGTGTTAACTTGGTTGATACTCAAGTGAGCATTATACAACAGCATGTGGGCAGTGCAACTATCCTCCTCTTCTCACGGGACACTGCTGACATCATCAGTTATAAAGTGTTGCCTAACACTATAAAATCAGACTTGTGCTGTGTTGGTTGTGTTAAGTACTGTGCTCTGTAAATAGGTAGGGGTTCTGTTCTCACTGCAGTCAGTTGGTGTGTGTGTGTGTGTTTGTTTGTGTGTGTGTGTGTGTGTGTGTGTGTGTGTGTGTGTGTATTTTTTCAGTTGATTGACATATGAGAGAACTTTTTTACAAATAAAGATAAATTGTGAGAAAAATAACAACTTTTCATTTGCCACCTTGCATCTTACATTACCAGTGAAGATAATATAATTTTATTGAGTTCAACTTGCTTCTGCAGCAAGCACTATTAATAATATAAATTAATCTAAAAGAGACCATTTTAGGATAAATATATAACCACTCCATCTATTATCAATTTTCAGATTAATGGTAAATGAACATCCATAGCTTTAGTTGCTATAAATGCTCTTGTTTCATAGGCAAGGGTCCTTACTAATACTTGTGATGAATTGAGGTATTGCCAGCTATGCCAGGAGAAGTAGGGCAGTGGATGTGTATCATATGCCAGCACAGCTAGCTGGAATTTTGTAAAGAATTATATGTCATTTGGATATCAAACTGAATTGTACAGATGGTTGTATTGAAAAATGTATTTGCAAAGTTGCTTGTGTTAAAAATGTATCAACAGTGCATCTTGCTGGACAGAAAATAAATATACATGCATATCAGACTGTACCATATTGCATCTGATTAAATGTATACATTTTAACAGAGGATACTGGAAGAGAAGAGGTTAATCTTAAACTTTGAAAATAGTTTGAAATTAAATTACTTGACTTAGGCCATAAAAACTGTATCTTACTGTTCTCAATGCAGCCAGAGACAAAAAGTATGCACAAGGAAGATTCCTGCATTGTCTTTGGGGTGATCTAATTGCTACTGTAAAAGGGTGGAGGTTTGAAATGTTTTATGACTTCCAAGAGCTGCAGCGGACCTTAGCAAGGCACTGTGTGTGTGTATTATTGATAGCTTCTATCCGGGGGGGGGGGTGGCATAGGAACCAGAAGTTAGATGATCAGATGTATGTAATGTCATTCTGTAATCCATCACTAAAAATAATGTTTAATACTAGGTGAGACTGAAGTCGCAGAGCACACTCTGCTAGGAACCTGGCAAAGAAGGATCTTTCACCTACTTCTTCTTGCCTTGCTCTAATAAGTAACCCAGGAATAATAATTCTTTAGATCAGACAGGAAACTATAGTGCGATTAATTATGTATTTTTTTTTCTGTAACTGTGTAAACCTGTCCACCTGTGTTATTTTTAATATTTTCTGTGACTGAAACTCAGATGTCAATTATAAATATATATTTAGTATTATCATGTTCTTTTCTTATTTATTATTAAATATATTTAAAGTTTTCATTATGGCTGGTCTTTTAGAAAATATTTTAATCTCTGAGAGTACTTATATATATTTAGTGACAGCTCTGGCAGCCCCTGAAAGCCTTGCTATTGGTCAAACTACTATTTGAATTAATATTAATTTTACTCAGTATAATTAGGTAACCTTGCAAGAGCTTTAGAGTAGCTAGCTTTGGAGTGTCTGGTGGTGGTTTAACTACCTTATAGTCTGGGCAGAAGGGGGCATAGCTAGTAAATCTGTGCCAGCCTTTCCCAGTTGCATGTGTGTGTGTGTGTGTGTGTGTGTGTGTGTGTGTGTGTGTGTGTGTGTGTGTGTGTGTGTGTGTGTGTAAATCAAATCTCAAAGAGTGTGGGTATCAGCTGTTTGGAGCAGGGACATGAAGCACTGGTTTCACAGAGAGGGTGCTGGAGGTCTTAACTTGGACACTTGGCTGAGGAACTACCCTACAGCTGTGCCAGTGGGGAGTATCATTAGGGATATGAAGAGAGAGAGAGAGAGAGAGAGAGAGAGAGAGAGAGAGAGAGAGAGGGACCCAGCCCCTGGACTGACTGCATTCCCTGTGTGCTCAAGGGAAATTGTGCTTGATGCAAAGAGCTGCATGTGGAAATATTGATTGTCTCCATTTTTATTCCAAGTAACATCCCTCTCCAGTGCCAGTGGTGAGGATTCAGGATCCTTGATTACTGGCCCAGAGTGGGGACGTCACACTTGTCATTAATCCAAATAATATTTTGCAGCCATCTTGAAAACTACCTGCTTATTGTAAATATGTAATACAAGCATATAAAATGTAACAGAAGCACCATGACTGTATATATATATATATATATATATATATATATATATATATATATATATATATATGTATATATACCAACGCTGACATCTCACAAAGTTGGATAAATGAATAAGTTGCAACACTCGCTTTCTTGTTCTTTGAGTTTCACCTCCATGACAGGACACTCTCACTCATTTAGGTTTTAGGTTTAGGGAGGGGGATTAGAAGTTTTAGGAAACAACCAGAGGCTTTAGAGTTAGGAAAGGGGAGAGGTGTGTTTGGTTTAGGGAGGAGAAGAGGTGTTTTAAGGCTTGGGTTAGTGAAGGATGACTCAGGTTAGGATTAGAAACTGGATGGGAGTTTTAGGGTTAGAGTTAGGATTTTGGGAGGGCTATAATGCTGAATAGGGTCATGTGGTAGGAGATCCAGGTAACTGAGTAGGACTGGACTTGTGAGAGTTAGAGAACATGCTGTTTATAGCATGAGACAGTGAGAAAGTGTTTTGCGAGCCATTAGCAACTGAGTACTTGTAGTAGACTCTATTCCCTTCATATGTTATATTCCAACAGTCCAATAAACAGTACGGTGCTAAAGTCCAACCAAAGCAAATAAAATGAAAACTTCCTTAAAAAAGCAAGGTTGAACACTGCTGATATCGTTTAAAACTTTTATTGCTAAAATCACAAGATAAGCGCTTTCGGGATAACCCTTCATCAGATGAATACACAAGTGTTAAAACAAACTTATATACAAAAACAACCTATGGCATTCAATGAAAAATGCGCCTATTTTTTAATATAGGCTTAATTGGTATCACTTCATTCAGTCCTGGCTTCCTGTTTGCCATCAAATTGATGATCCACTTAGTTTCCACTAGCTCGGTCTGAAGCTTAATATCACCCCCCCTAGTGTTAGGTCTAACATTAACAATAACCCTAAATTTAAAAGTGTGTGTAGAAAATTCAGCAACATGTCTATACAAAGCATTTCTTTCGTCACAATTCCTAATGCGAAGGTGCTGGAGAATCCTGACCTTGAACATATTGTTTGTCTTGCCCACATAAAAACATGGGCATTGACAACATTCAGCTAAATAAACTATGTTGGTAGTGCGACATGTAGCTTTACCTTTAAAAAGAAAAACTTTATTTGTAGTGGGATGTATAAAATGGGTATCCTTATTGATGTAGGCACAGGCTTTACAGAGGCCACAAATGTTTGTTCCTGTAGAATGCAAAACAGGATGTTGAACACTCCTATCAAAGGGTTCTTTACACAGTAAATCCTTTAGGTTTTTGTTTCTCCTATATCTAAAACTAGGTTTGGGACCCACTATACCCCTTATACTATTGTCACTAGTTAAGATATTCCAATTTGTCCTCACTATATTGCAGATGTCACTTATGTTATTGCTATAATTAAACATTAACTGTAGCCCCATGTTGGTTTTTTCTTTTTTATTTTCTAAATCAGCTCCATTCCTAACACATGACATCCAGGGTTTATACTCAGTGGGTCTCCTTAGTTTACCTCTATCAATAGCTTCATTTACAATGCCTGGTTTATAACCTCTGTTGTAAAAATTGTCCCTAAGTTTATTTGTTTCAATTTCAAAAGCAGAATCTGATAAACATAGTCTAGAAGCCCTGCTCACTTGCCCTTGTACTATGTTTTGATATGTATGCCTAGGATGCATACTATCATATGTTAAAAGGGAGTTTCTCCAACACTCTTTCCTGTATAATTTGGATCTGAAGCCTGTTGTATCCTGTTCTATACACACATCTAGGAAGTCGATGGAATCGTATGAGTGATTAATGGAAAACCTAAAAAATGTGGTGGTTGTATGTAAGTATTCCACAAATTCTCCCAATTTCTGCTCAGTGCCTTCCCATAAAAGAAAAACATCATCTACAAATCGTAGATATAATTTTACATGTTGTTTCCATAAGTCATTATCAATAACATAGGTCTTCTCCCAATGAGAGAGGACCAAATTGGCATAGGTATTGGCGCAGGGGGTGCCCATGGCTACCCCCTGCGCCTGCCTGTATATGGAGTTTCCCCCCATGAAAACATTATTTTCTAAGACTAAAGATAACATGGTCTTAATCAAGATGATTTTTTTCTCTACTGACACCTAGGTGGTTCAAAAGTTCACCTATGCTATTAATACCATAGTCGTTATTAATGACAGTGAATAGATTTTGGACATCCATTGTGACCATCAATAGCCTTCCTGTATATCCATTGTTATTCTTTTCACCCAAAATCCTTAGGAAATGGCCAGTATCTTTAAGGATATTTCCCATTATATCCAAATAAGGTTTAAGTGTATACTCAACCCAGATAGAAATATTTTCAGTGACCCACTCCCTACCCGACACTATGGGTCGGAGGGGTGGGTCACTGATGGATTTATGAATCTTGGGCAGAGCTTTAAAAATAGGGGTGACTGGTTTTTCTATTAAAAGAAATTGATATAACTCCTCAGATATGTCCATATCATACAATAATTTGTTTAAACAAAAAATTACTCTATCCACAATTTGTTTGACAGTTAATGGATTAATCTGCACATAGGTACTCTCATCCTGTAGTAATTCTTTTAATTTTCTATTGTACCAAGTGGTGTCCATCAACACCACTGCTCCTCCCTTGTTAGCGCTTTTTATCAAAATATCCTTATTCGCATTAAGGTCTTTCAATGCTGCCCTTTGTTCAATGGTTAAATTATGAAACTTATTAAATTCGGCTTCTTGATAATATTTTATCAAGTCATTCTCACAGGCACTAATGAATAAATTTAAACTGGGTGTCAGTTGTGGAACAAAACCACTAGGTTTTCTAAAAGAAACTTCGTTCTGATTACTGTTGCCAAACAAAAATTTCAACGCCACATTTCTACAATATAACATAACATCAGTCAGCATTTCATCATAAGTACCACATTTACTAGGAACAAAAGTCAGTCCCTTATTTAGCACTGTCAACTCATTTGTGTTTAAAACATGAGTAGATAAATTAACAACAATACCAGAGTCACTAGTAGCAGTCAGTCCCATGTTTTCCTTCTCTTGTCGGTCCCCCTGTCCTCGCTCAGAGACCTTTTCCAAGGTCCCTTCTTTTTCACTGGCGCGGGTAGTAAATCCAAAAAATTATTTTTCACCGAGTGTGCTTTTGGCCGCGCTCCCATGAGGTTATCAATAAGTGAGGACCCAGTTTCATCTGCCATAAAAGAAACACTTGATTGTGCATTGTCAATAATCGGTACATTCTCAGCATTGTTAACGGCGTCTTCACGTGTAGAAATAGTATCTTTAGGTGTTTGGTTCTCAATAGGAGCCTCATTTCTCTCATGTACAATTCGGTCTTGTACAATGGCCATGTCATGTGAACTCGTTCCTATTCCACTCTCCTTTTCTCGTTGAATCGGCGTGGGAAACGAATTGTGATGAGAAGCTGCAATGGCTCTCGTGCTATCCTTACCTCCCCTTCTTGCAGTTTCAACCAATCCCCTTCCATTGTGACTTAATGATCTGCTTTCATTGGCCCTCGGCCATACGAATATGTTGCCACTTGAAAAATCTGCGAAATCCCTTTGTAGTTTACCCATTTTCTGTTTCTTCAGTTTATTGTCATTTTCAGTAAACGAAACGTACAAAGCATCCAAACGTTCCACATATTTAGTATCACTGTACTCTGACTCTAATTTATTATGCAGTTCAGTCACATCCTTTTTTAGGGCAGCAAGCTCTGGAGAAAAAAACTCGTTTAACAGTTCCATGTATTTAAAACTGGTGTCAATATTTATGGATTGCCATTTAGCTAAAAGTTCCGGGTAGCGGTCCCCTTGTGCAGGCATGCACAGTATCCGTATACCCCTCGGAACTATGCCATATTGAATGCAAGCTTCTAAATGGTGTGTTTGCCATTGAAGTCTTTGTAATTTACTTACTTTGTAAGTTAGGTCACGAGTTAGTTCCTCAAAATTCTTATCCACAGCTACCAGTTTCAAACTGTCCATAGAGCCGGCTTTACAAAAAGAAAAGCCCAAATTCAACAGAGGATTGTCATGATTAAGGACTCTCTTAGAATGCCATACACCATTCGCATCCGCGTTGTTCCTTCGTCCGACATTAGGAAGAGAACCATTGGAAAAGGTACTGACTGCCATAGCATGCACGGTACTGTATACACAAAACAAAGCCAACAGTCCAATAAACAGTACGGTGCTAAAGTCCAACCAAAGCAAATAAAATGAAAACTTCCTTAAAAAAGCAAGGTTGAACACTGCTGATATCGTTTAAAACTTTTATTGCTAAAATCACAAGATAAGCGCTTTCGGGATAACCCTTCATCAGATGAATACACAAGTGTTAAAACAAACTTATATACAAAAACAACCTATGGCATTCAATGAAAAACGCGCCTATTTTTTAATATAGGCTTAATTGGTATCACTTCATTCAGTCCTGGCTTCCTGTTTGCCATCAAATTGATGATCCACTTAGTTTCCACTAGCTCGGTCTGAAGCTTAATATCACCCCCCCTAGTGTTAGGTCTAACATTAACAATAACCCTAAATTTAGGGTTATTGTTAATGTTAGACCTAACACTAGGGGGGGTGATATTAAGCTTCAGACCGAGTGGAAACTAAGTGGATCATCAATTTGATGGCAAACAGGAAGCCAGGACTGAATGAAGTGATACCAATTAAGCCTATATTAAAAAATAGGCGCGTTTTTCATTGAATGCCATAGGTTGTTTTTGTATATAAGTTTGTTTTAACACTTGTGTATTCATCTGATGAAGGGTTATCCCAAAAGCGCTTATCTTGTGATTTTAGCAATAAAAGTTTTAAACGATATCAGCAGTGTTCAACCTTGCTTTTATAAGGAAGTTTTCATTTTATTTGCTTTGGTTGGACTTTAGCACCGTACTGTTTATTGGACTGTTGGCTTTGTTTTGTGTATACAGTACCGTGCATGCTATGGCAGTCAGTACCTTTTCCAATGGTTCTCTTCCTGATGTCGGACGAAGGAACAACGCGGATGCGAATGGTGTATGGCATTCTAAGAGAGTCCTTAATCATGACAATCCTCTGTTGAATTTGGGCTTTTCTTTTTGCAAAGCCGGCTCTATGGACAGTTTGAAACCGGTAGCTGTGGATAAGAATTTTGAGGAACTAACTCGTGACCTAACTTACAAAGACTTCAATGGCAAACACACCATTTAGAAGCTTGCATTCAATATGGCATAGTTCCGAGGGGTATGCGGATACTGTGCATGCCTGCACAAGGGGACCGCTACCCGGAACTTTTAGCTAAATGGCAATCCATAAATATTGACACCAGTTTTAAATACATGGAACTGTTAAACGAGTTTTTTTCTCCAGAGCTTGCTGCCCTAAAAAAGGATGTGACTGAACTGCATAATAAATTAGAGTCAGAGTACAGTGATACTAAATATGTGGAACGTTTGGATGCTTTATACGTTTCGTTTACTGAAAATGACAATAAACTGAAGAAACAGAAAATGGGTAAACTACAAAGGGATTTCGCAGATTTTTCAAGTGGCAACATATTCGTATGGCCGAGGGCCAATGAAAGCAGATCATTAAGTCACAATGGAAGGGGATTGGTTGAAACTGCAAGAAGGAGAGGTAAGGATAGCATGAGAGCCATTGCAATCACAATTCGTTTCCCACGCCGATTCAACGAGAAAAGGAGGGTGGAATAGGAACGAGTTCACATGACATGGCCATTGTACAAGACCGAATTGTACATGAAAGAAATGAGGCTCCTATTGAGAACCAAACACCTAAAGATACTATTTCTACACGTGAAGACGCCGTTAACAATGCTGAGAATGTACCGATTATTGACAATGCACAATCAAGTGTTTCTTTTATGGCAGATGAAACTGGGTCCTCACTTATTGATAACCTCATGGGAGCGCGGCCAAAAGCACACTCGGTGAAAAATAATTTTTTGGATTTACTACCCGCGCCAGTGAAAAAGAAGGGACCTTGGAAAAGGTCTCTGAGCGAGGACAGGGGGACCGACAAGAGAAGGAAAACATGGGACTGACTGCTACTAGTGACTCTGGTATTGTTGTTAATTTATCTACTCATGTTTTAAACACAAATGAGTTGACAGTGCTAAATAAGGGACTGACTTTTGTTCCTAGTAAATGTGGTACTTATGATGAAATGCTGACAGATGTTATGTTATATTGTAGAAATGTGGCGTTGAAATTTTTGTTTGGCAACAGTAATCAGAACGAAGTTTCTTTTAGAAAACCTAGTGGTTTTGTTCCACAACTGACACCCAGTTTAAATTTATTCATTAGTGCCTGTGAGAATGACTTGATAAAATATTATCAAGAAGCCGAATTTAATAAGTTTCATAATTTAACCATTGAACAAAGGGCAGCATTGAAAGACCTTAATGCGAATAAGGATATTTTGATAAAAAACGCTGACAAGGGAGGAGCAGTGGTGTTGATGGACACCACTTGGTACAATAGAAAATTAAAAGAATTACTACAGGATGAGAGTACCTATGTGCAGATTAATCCATTAACTGTCAAACAAATTGTGGATAGAGTAATTTTTTGTTTAAACAAATTATTGTATGATATGGACATATCTGAGGAGTTACATCAATTTCTTTTAATAGAAAAACCAGTCACCCCTATTTTTAAAGCTCTGCCCAAGATTCATAAATCCATCAGTGACCCACCCCTCCGACCCATAGTGTCGGGTAGGGAGTGGGTCACTGAAAATATTTCTATCTGGGTAGAGTATACACTTAAACCTTATTTGGATATAATGGGAAATATCCTTAAAGATACTGGCCATTTCCTAAGGATTTTGGGTGAAAAGAATAACAATGGATATACAGGAAGGCTATTGATGGTCACAATGGATGTCCAAAATCTATTCACTGTCATTAATAACGACTATGGTATTAATAGCATAGGTGAACTTTTGAACCACCTAGGTGTCAATAGAGAAAAAATCATCTTGATTAAGACCATGTTATCTTTAGTCTTAGAAAATAATGTTTTCATGGGAGGAAACTCCATATACAGGCAGGCGCAGGGGGTAGCCATGGGCACCCCCTGCGCCAATACCTATGCCAATTTGGTCCTCTCTCATTGGGAGAAGACCTATGTTATTGATAATGACTTATGGAAACAACATGTAAAATTATATCTACGATTTGTAGATGATGTTTTTCTTTTATGGGAAGGCACTGAGCAGAAATTGGGAGAATTTGTGGAATACTTACATACAACCACCACATTTTTTAGGTTTTCCATTAATCACTCATACGATTCCATCGACTTCCTAGATGTGTGTATAGAACAGGATACAACAGGCTTCAGATCCAAATTATACAGGAAAGAGTGTTGGAGAAACTCCCTTTTAACATATGATAGTATGCATCCTAGGCATACATATCAAAACATAGTACAAGGGCAAGTGAGCAGGGCTTCTAGACTATGTTTATCAGATTCTGCTTTTGAAATTGAAACAAATAAACTTAGGGACAATTTTTACAACAGAGGTTATAAACCAGGCATGGTAAATGAAGCTATTGATAGAGGTAAACTAAGGAGACCCACTGAGTATAAACCCTGGATGTCATGTGTTAGGAATGGAGCTGATTTAGAAAATAAAAAAGAAAAAACCAACATGGGGCTACAGTTAATGTTTAATTATAGCAGTAACATAAGTGACATCTGCAATATAGTGAGGAAAAATTGGAATATCTTAACTAGTGACAATAGTATAAGGGGTATAGTGGGTCCCAAACCTAGTTTTAGATATAGGAGAAACAAAAACCTAAAGGATTTACTGTGTAAAGAACCCTTTGATAGGAGTGTTCAACATCCTGTTTTGCATTCTACAGGAACAAACATTTGTGGCCTCTGTAAAGCCTGTGCCTACATCAATAAGGATACCCATTTTATACATCCCACTACAAATAAAGTTTTTCTTTTTAAAGGTAAAGCTACATGTCGCACTACCAACATAGTTTATTTAGCTGAATGTTGTCAATGCCCATGTTTTTATGTGGGCAAGACAAACAATATGTTCAAGGTCAGGATTCTCCAGCACCTTTCGTGCATTAGGAATTGTGACGAAAGAAATGCTTTGTATAGACATGTTGCTGAATTTTCTACACACACTTTTAAATTTAGGGTTATTGTTAATGTTAGACCTAACACTAGGGGGGGTGATATTAAGCTTCAGACCGAGCTAGTGGAAACTAAGTGGATCATCAGTTTGATGGCAAACAGGAAGCCAGGACTGAATGAAGTGATACCAATTAAGCCTATATTAAAAAATAGGCGCGTTTTTCATTGAATGCCATAGGTTGTTTTTGTATATAAGTTTGTTTTAACACTTGTGTATTCATCTGATGAAGGGTTATCCCGAAAGCGCTTATCTTGTGATTTTAGCAATAAAAGTTTTAAACGATATCAGCAGTGTTCAACCTTGCTTTTTTAAGGATATGTTATATTCCACTATGTCTTCAGCTTGATTAATCTGTAACCTCAGTATTAACCTCTAGTGTGTATATACATACTGCAGTAGCTGTTCACATATGAATCACAACCGAAAAACTAATTTGTGGTCAAAATGGAACTGGCATGTATAGTGCCTCCAGTTTGCCTAGTCATAATGGCAACAAGTACATCTTATAAACATTTTGTAATGGAGGATCTGTTTTTCCCAGCATGTTCCTCTCTCTCTCTCTACCTTATTCTTTAATTAAAGCCCCCAGTTCTCTGCTGTAATACATTTTCCCTTCATTTAACTAAGCTTAATGTTACAGGGAGTATGGTATCACATCACTTAGGGTATAGCTCACTGAAGTAAACAAATTATTTTTTGTGCAAATGCACTGCTTTCATGCAAACTAGTTAACATAAAATGAAAAACAACATGGACATTATGTGGAATAGAAGTTAAAATGTGTTTACTTTATTATTTTTTAATCTGTTGAGATTTTGTAAGGTATTCTTTAGTAAAATTGTCAAACTGAAAAAGAGGCTTCCTGCTGTTTTGTTGGTAACTACATCCTGCATAACTGCTTTTCCTTGCATTGAGCAGTAACTGTCTTCCTAGATGCACTTTCTGCAGCTACCTTCCCATATCCCCACTTATTGGACATCCTGTTCTGCTTACCCTGACTTGCACTGTGACTGGATGACAGACAGTTAATGCAATCTTGTATGTAGCAGGTGATGAGGAAGAGTCAGGTGCCTGTGATAGTTGGCTTACAGTCTCTTCCTTGGGTAACCTAATTATGTGTCTCATTTGCTCATGCATTACAGCTTGAGCTGTCAGGAGCTCATGTCTTAATTTTCAGATGCACATATGAATGAGACTGCAGTGCTGTATGTTAATGTTGGTGATTACTGCAATCTCGCAACCACCATGGGGTGTGCAGGGAGCAAACAATTTTTGTGAGTCACATTTTCACGTAATTTGATAACTTTGACTATATGATTTGGGAGAATTTGTGGACTCAAGCACTTCATTTATGACTAGGTGCTTAGATGCTGTGATATGACTCAACAAGACAGAGTGGATCCAAAACAACTTCATGACAGAGAAGTGAATGATACCTCATTATTTAATAAGGGTGCACAGTGATGTTGTGGCATCTGCCACAATCTCAAGTTGGTTATGGTGGTACTAGACTCGTATTTTACACTAAGGGGCATCACAACCTCTTGCATTTATCCTCTTCTTAAACAGAGAAATGTATAAATGTTTAACCATTTCCCCACCACCCAACAAACCACAGTTCCTCCTGTTTAAACCCATCTCCCATTCAACACCCCCTCCTTAGCAGCCTGTTTAACATTACTAGCTCCATCCTAAACATTGCACTATAGCTAACATAATTAATTCTAATTCATCATCAGCATATATCTTTGCTACCATCCTTCAACAAACAGATCCCCAGCTCAGTAGCATAACCAACCTTGTATAATTTCCAAACCAAATCATCAACTTTAGGTGCTTCGGCTATAATATGCTACCTTATTTTGTAGCCATACTCTCCACTTTAATCTCACTATCAATCCTAACAACCTATCAGTTGTCAAAAAACCTTCAGTTCTTTGCAAAGGGTACTATTACAGAGGCCACAACTACACTTGACAACTGTATCCACCTGATCTGCTCCTGTCTGTACACCTCCCCATTTACATTAAAAGATGCATTCTGCTAAAACTACCAGACCACTATAAAAATGTTAGAATCAGAAAGCAAGTAACAACCAGACACCTGTTGTTTGCCAAATACTGATAATATGTGTTGACAAACACCCAAACAAAGACCTTCCACCATTAATAGCAGACAAAACTCATCCAACCAAAGTCCACCCACAAAAACATCCAAATGGTCATCTAACTACTGTGTTCATATCCTCTCTAAAACACAACAAACAAAACCCTACTAAAGCAGCACACTCAGGCCATTAGATATGAAATGTAAATGCACACAGTACCTGCAATAAAACAAATGAACTTTATGCTTGGGTTCAAACCCATCACCTCCACATGCTGATATACACTGAAACTTGCTTAGAATCCTCTATCAGAGATGAAGAAATACTCCCAAAGAAGATATTACTTAATAAGAAATGACTGAACCAATAAGGGGAGGTGTTATACCTCTCATCTGTCCAGATTTTTGCTTCATATTTTTGTCAGTTCTTCATAAAATTTGTGATTTTCTAGCAAATCACTGAGCATTGAAGTCAATAAATAATGACATACATTGGACTTTCAGACTTCATATCCTTCATAAAATACATGCTAACACAAATCTTGTTATTCTAGCAACTTCTAAATTTATAAGACCAATATTTAAAATCTGGCCCTATTTTTGGGTCTTTGTCCCTTGGCCCCCATTATTTTAGGTACTGTCCAGATTTCTTCACCTATAAGGTTGAGAGGTACGAGGGATAGCTATCGTGTTTCTTAACACCCTAAAATTCACAATACAGCCCTATTAAACCATAAACCTTGACTGTCAAGAAGTAATAATTACCCATCTTAAATTAAATTCACACAGGACAATATGCCTAATAGCTGCATACATAACTCCAATTGCAATATCAATACCACTGAAAACAGACTCGAATGGATAAGTAACAATGTTAAGCAGGAAACCCTTTTTAACAGTGACCTCAACACTGATTGTCTGATCAAGATACTAGATTCCCCCCAAGTAAATATCAGTCTAATTAGTCCAACCCAAGTAATTAAATGTCCTAAAAGATATTATAGAACTTCTGGCAAACCTAGCATTCTGGAGTACATACTATCCACTAACCCTGAAAAATGAAAGAGTTTGTAATCCTCACTGATAAACTTAGTAACCGTTATCCAACCTATGTCATAAAAGACTTCTTAAAAATCACCAAGGGCCGGCACCTAAATGCTATAAGAAAACTTGCAAACATGTCTCTGATAGACAGAGGCTGACAGTAAATATTCCCTACCTAACATACCCCCATTAAACCTTTAGCAACCTCCTAAGTAACATAGCCATCTAAATAGATACCAGTGTTACATGGGGACACAATTGGGTTAGGTTGTGTGGCCATGCTTATAAAGGCCCTGGTGTTGTTAGCCTAGTATATACCCATGTACCTTCAACAAGAACAGTTTCATTGAGACTGAAGCACAGTAACTAGACCACACTAAAAGCATTCCCACTAGATGATGGTGTCTCATGCTTCAATACCTCCTTTGTACAAATTTTAAGCCAATGGGGACCACTGCCATATAAGTGGGTCAAAGTAATAACTACATACTAAGAACTGATAAAAAAGAAGTAAAAAACCACACTGAGTCACGGAGAAATAAAGTAAGCGCTTTCGTTTACTTATAATCAGCAAACTTCATCAGCAAGTAATAGACATAGTACAAAGCTTATATAAAAATACATTCAATGACATCACCACTCATTAATAAAGGCCAAACCCCCATTTAAAGTGCTATGACCTCTACACAACAAATATAACATCAAAATAAAAAAAATATAAATCAATTATATAGGAGAATTCAAAACCAATTATATATATAAACAATTTTATATATATATATATATATATATATATATATATATATATATATATATAAATTTGAAATATATAAATCCAAAGTAAAATGAACTAAACATTGAAAATGCAATAAAAATCAAATATGCATGTGTGTATAAAAATAGTAAACAAACATGCATATACTTATTCATCTATTCAAAGCCCTCATTTTATATAATTTACAAACATGTGTATGCCATCGAGAAAATGAACCTGAACAATGCCCTAGCTAGGCATATTAAGGCTTGTCCTACACATGGTTTTGTTTTTCATGTTATTGATAAAATTGTTGACAATGTTAGGGGTGGACCAATGGATTTGAAATTAGATGAAAAGTAATTAGTATGGCAATTGAAATTGAATGCCTTGGTTCCCCAGGCTTGAATGACTCTGTTTCCATCAGAAGTATTCTTACAATATTATATATTCAACAGATCGTGGCAGGAATTATATGTTCCAAAAATATGGAAAACTTCTTCCATGATATCAACACATAAAGGTAGTATCTCCACTGAATGTCCAAGCTATTGGCTTATCAAACACTCCTACTTTCTAAACTAACTGAAACACTCCTGCTTTCTAAACTAACTGAAAGATATAACCATCATAAAATACTAAACTTAACACTAGATGAACACACAACATGGCTTCCAACCCCATCATAGTACTGAAACTTTCCTATTACATTTTTAAAATACAGTCAACCAAACAGAGCTGTATAGTGACCCTATCTCTACTCTATGGACCTCTCAAATGTGTTTGATACCATACCTCACCATCTTCTCCTCAACATGCTCTCACAACTAGGACTTAGCAGCACTGCCACTAAATGTTTTTCTAGTTACGTCAGCAGCTGTATACCATCTGTCAAATTGCAGGATTTCTACTCTACTCACCTGCCAGGACAAAGAAAACTTCTGCAAGTTTTAATATTAAGACCCCTCTTATTTAATATATTCATAAATAACATGCACAAGGCAGCCAAACATGTGACAATCATTCAGTGTGCTGACAACTCAACTCTTGTTTGCTAAGCCTCAACACTACCTGAATTTCAAACAGTCATCTGAGACTTTCCTTTATTGATCCCTGGCTAGCATGATCCCAACTACTTCTGAAACCCCCCACCAAAAAAAATAAACATATTTATCTCCAGTAACCTTCCAGTATCTAGCACTGCACTAAATATAGTATGAGCTAACAACACCAACCTAGAACAAGTCACCATACAGAATTGCTTGGTGTCATCATAGCTACCAAACTTAAATTTGACCAACAAATCAGTATTATTGAATAAAAAAAATAGCCACAAATTAGAGCTGATTTCCAAAGCCAGGCCATATCTCACTGACCACAGCAGGAATATAACTGCAGCATCCCTCTTACTTCCAAGTCTGATCTATGCATCTACAATTTTTGCAAATCTTCAAACTACAGAAATGAGCAAATATAAACAGTGCTATAATAAAACAATTGAATTTGCATCCAACCTCCTGTCACTGCATTACCATGTAGAACCTAAACTGCATAGAACTGCCACACCAGATATCATATGCACAACTCATAATAGATTCATAGGTTCATAAGTGTTTACAAGGGTAATGACCACAAGGGCCTTTTTAAGCTTAGCCATGTATCCTAGACCTCTGACAAGTTCTGATACCCATGATAAATGTAAGCAGAGCTTGGGAGATGAAATATTTACAAGTAAGGGCCTGGGAGATGAACCAGTTACAGGCTGCCTGTGTCCATTAGAGACACAGTGCCAAACCAGAGATGAATTTTCTGTTCCCCATCCAATTGTCCAAGTTACACTTGAATTGGGTTAGGAAGGAACTCTGATTTACATGGATAGGGAGCCTGTTCCAGAGATGGAGTCTCTGGGATATATACCTCTGTCTCCAGCAGGTCCTATTTATACCACAGGTAAGGTTTAAGTCTTTAGAACAGGTAATTCTGGTGATGTCTGTTTTGTGGATATGCAGGAGGGCCATCATAGTGTGGTCTGACAATGTCCTATATTTCAGGCATAGATTTACCTCAACAGCCTGTAGGAGGCAGAATACATGGACAGGGCCTTGAGGCGGACTGTGTAGGACATGTTACTTATGCCTTGTATTCTTTTAGTGAGGAACCTCTGTGGACATTCCAGTTGTTGGATATACCTAGTGAGGTACATACCAAAGGGTGCACTGTACTCAATGATAGGTCTGATGAATGCCAAATACAGTGGGACAATGACTTCCTTGGACCTAGACGCCATACCTTTGTTTATAAGTTGCTCAACATGGAATGATTTCCTCGCTACTGTAGAAATGTGATGGTCAAAGGCTAGATAACTGTCTATGTGTGTCCGTAAGTCTCTGACTAGTGGGTCAGCTCTAAGGGTTGTGTTATCAGTATGATAGCTACCAGGGGTGGATGACTTCTGAAAGGATACTGTTATGCATTTGATGCATATGACGGCTTTTCTTTTTAAATTAAGAGTATGTTTGGTCTTTCTTTCTTTAAAAAAAACATGTCATTAGGTATATTAGATATGTTTGTAGGGGAGGTAATGATCAGGTAAAAATGTTCATTGAGCATTTACATAATAACCAGAGAGTCAATTTTTTTAGATTTGGGATTGTAGGGTTAACAGATAGGATTCATTGGTAGGAAAGTTCACAGAAAATTCAAGGGTGGTTCACATTTCCTACATGGTTCTAGCTGTCACCCCCCCCCCCCCCTCACACTTGATTTCATTTTTACCATACACTGAGTTTCGGAGAATAAGTAAGTTGTGTAATGTAGATAAAGATTTTGAAGAAGAAATACAAGATTCAGTTAAAATGTTTCTACACAGAGGATATGACAAAACAGAAGTGTTAGAAGCTTTAAATAGGCTTAGAACTAAACGTTATAAATGTGAATATCTAAGCAGAAGAAGAAACTCAGTAAATATACATAATGAGGGATTTCCATTTATTGAGTTGATAGATTCTGACAAAAGAAGAGGTAGGGGAGATGCAGGAAATAATAGTGCCAACCACACTGGTAAGATGATTTACTTTGTCACTATTTACAATGTACTAAGTCAACAGATTGTGCAAATGTTACATTACTACTGGCCTATGTTGTTCAAAGATGGTATTTTGGAACAATGTTTAGCAAACAAACTTTTGATTTCTTATAAAAAGGGCCATAGTATTTCTGATATAATAATAGTGCACAGTAAATTTCAAATGCCTGAAGTATGAATACATACAGATTATTTTAAGATATGGCACTTTTAGGTGTGGGAAATGTTCTATTTGTTTTCATGTTGTAAAGAACTTTCCTATTATTAATTCTGTATTTTTTTTCCAAATGGCTGTTATACTTGCAATACAGAAGGGATTGTGTATATTTTGAAATGTCCATGTTTTATGTAGGTTAAAGTAAACGAAAGTTTAAAGTGCGTCTTCAAGAACATATAAGGGACATTAAAAAAGTTAACTGTGATAGTCTTTTAGCTAATGCATTTTAAAGAATTTCATGCAAGTAATTTTAAACTGTTGCAAGGTTGTGTTTTAGAACAAGTGTAGTCTATTTTTTTAGACTGTTGTTGTTGGTCTTTCAGCTTTTCCCGGTTACAGGTCGCCACAGCGGAACTCCGGTCTCTAATGATTGGCAGTAGATTTTCATGAACACCGAGGTGCCAGCTCGATGTTCAACCTTCAATGAAGGCATGCCCATTTACACATGTCTTTTGAACGCCCACCCATCCACGGGGAGGACATACAGACTCCACACAGAAGGCACTCCCCGCACTCCAGCTGAGAATCGAACAGGAGAACCTCTTGCTGTGAGGCAACAACGCTACCGCTGCACCACCTTTTAGACTGTATAGCAGCAAAAAAAAAAATTTGTTGTACAAAGAAACACTTTTTACTTTGAAATTTTATACCTTGGTTCCCAAGGGTTTAAACACAGAAATTAACTGGAAGCATTTGATTTAATTAATTGTTTAATTGAGTGAGTGAGTGAGTATATATGGGGTGAGGGTAATTGAATTGTATTTGTATTCCTTGAAGGCTTAACAGCCGAGGGGCTGAGTGTGTGAAAAGAGAATAAACTTTTTTGCTTGAAGACTGTGCCTTCCTTTTGTGGTTTCATTACATTTCATTACATTTCATTTGGGCTTACAGTGGCTGTTTACTATTACGCATTTCTTGGCATTTAGTTTTACTCCATGGCTCTGACACCAGCTGTATGTCTGTGTCAGCCCTTCCTGGAGAACATTTGCATCCGTGTGGGATTCAATGACAGTTCCTAATTTGCAATCATCTGCAAATTTTGTCTGCCAGAGGCCATTGAAATTTGCGTTCACTTCAGAGAAGCAAATGCCAAAAAAGAGCGATCCTAGGACTGATCCCTGAAGGACTCCACTTGTGGTTGGCTTCTTTGTAGAGGTGGACTCTCCATTTCTAACTTCCTGGGTCCTGTCTGTGGGGCCAAAGCTTAATTCAGAAATGAATTGTTGTGCTTGCCTTCCCTGTTTGTACAACATTAGGCAACGTACAAACAGGGTTCACTGCTGATGGAAAAAAGTGAAAACTTTAATTGCATTATCCTTCTGTAGTGCAAACAGGCTTAGCATCAAAGTGCTGCTGTACTAAGTGAAGAAAATCCACCTGTTATATAATGTTCTCTGTGGCAGGAGGTGTACGGTCAGTGAGCTAAATGAAAAAGCAGAGATAAAGCAGGGTTTGAGTAAAGTCTGCATATCATTTTACAAAATCGAATACTAACAATCATAATTAATTTTGATCATGACTGTAAGACTACATAGGAATTCTTCTTTTGGCTTTTTCCAGTTAGGGGTCACCACAGCAGAACAATGATTTGCAGAATGATTGGCAGTGGAGTTTTACGGTGTCGAGTTGCCAGCCCAGCACCCAACCTGCAGCACCTGGTATACTGTAAGGCTACATAGAATGAGTATCCTAAATATGTTGATTGTTCAGACTGTGTGAGTATGTTCAATAAAAGTATTAGGTAGGCAGCAGTATTCATTACACATACATCAGTATTCATTACACATACATCCATTGTAGCTGCCATTACACTTCACATGATATCCAGCAGCGTGATACATATGGAAGAGTAAGTGTACCAAAGTTTATCACCCAAACTCTGTTTTACTATAGCACAGTGGACATTTTGGTATTTGAGCTACGTCAACTGTGGCAATGCATTCTAAGGCAAAAACTCACCACATTTTGCAAAAATACTTGAAAGGCCATTTAGCATCAAATAGTACACTTGCTTGTTGCCAGACCTCATGCAAATGCTAAGGACTACAACTGATAAAATAGAAGGGTTAAACGGATACATAGGCAACACATACACAGGAATTAAACTAATAGAAACAGGCAGCAAGACTTTCACATACTGCTGAATTACTGCTGAATTAGAACCCTTGTTGTTGTTGTCTTTTGGCTTTTTCTGGTTAGGGGTTGCCACAGCGGAACTCCGGTCCGCTAATGATTGGCAGTTGATTTTCACGAACACCGAGGTGCCAGCTCGATGTTCAACCTTCAATGAAGGAACGCCCATTTACTCATGTCTTTCGAATGCCCACCCAACCATGGGAAGGACCTCTTGCTGTGAGGCAACAATGCTACCAATGCACCACTGCGGAAGTACGAATTAGAACCCTTGTTAAGATGCAAACTTAATTTTATAGACCTGATAATCTTACCACATAACACAAAGGAAATCCTACTTTATACATGTCAAAATCACACCATTGAAGAGACAGTGGTAACCTATTGAGCCAATGGAAGATGTAGGGATTAGCCTTCAGCAGCATGAATTTGATGTAAGATGAAGTTTACATTCATCAGCCTAATGAATAGTTGGCATTACAAGGGGGTGAGAGAGAAGGGGTGAAAATAGAGAGTGATGGGCAGAGACATATCAAAGGTTGGTGTTATGGGTCATTAATGCACATCTATATGGTATGTCCTCATTAGTCATCTGTTACGCTCAGCATCATTAACTGATAGTTATGGAGATGAAGAAACTGTAGGGGAGGCAAAACCTGATGAGGACATGAGAAGAATAAGGGTGATTTACTAATTCTTCCTTATGGGCATGGCTTTGATTGCAAATGCTTTTTTGCAACAGTATTCAAAATCTGTTCATTAAAGGTCATAATTGGATAAAAATTAGGATGTATGTCATGAAACATATCATACAGGTATAACATCACAGTAAGAAATAATCTGGCATACATCTGGAATTGAACCCTTGATGCTATGGCCAAAAAACATTCTTCAGACAAATGATTTATGTCAGCACTCCACAAAGGAAGTTACAACCAGTAGTTAAATAACTGTTAGAGTAACTGTTGCCAAGTATTGCCTTTATTCTGTATTTACTGTGTATTCCAATAGCACAGCATGTTTAAGGACCTTTGCACAAGGATAACTGGGCTACTGTGGGTGATGGCAACAACTGACATGAACAGCCATTCTCCATCACTCATCATTGGTGCACAGTGACAAATTATATGCAAATACTGAGGGCAAAAGTGAAGGCTTTCTTATGGACCAGTTCTGGCAATGTGTGTTATGTGTGATTTTATTTTTTGACTATTTTTTCACATGTGGAATGGGAGAAAAGCAGAGGGGAGAACACAGTGAAAACAGTAAAGGAATTTGCAGGAATAATGAATGTAATTCATAAAAATTAAGTAATAATTTCCACATTGCCTTCACACAAGATGGATTTTAAACCCTATAGCTACTCTGGTATGGGTCCAGAGTCACTGCATTTGCAGCTTGTGCATCATAGGGAAGTATATATCATGTGCACATCACTCATTTATTACAAATACCCGCAGCAGTGACAGGAGCGTGTGCACTAATGAAGAATATGGAAATTTAATTTTTCACTTTTTCTTTTACCTGTGAGCCCTGTTTGTGCTCTGCTAAGCAGCTCTTAAATTACAGAGGAAAATAAAAGCATATAACAGTTTATATTCTACACCAGAAAACACAAGGGAAAACATGACTTGTCTTTCCATTCATCAACAGTTACACCATTAAAAAGACACACGCTGCTTTTCCACACCTGCTACAAACATTACAATCAGCATGTGGCTTCAAGGTGGATTCAAACACTGCATCCTCTTTTCTGTTTCTTTATATTAATTTCATTTACACTGTATGCTACAGTGATACTTAGCTGAGATGTGTAATTTCTTCTCTTACTGCTTTTCATAGTGCTGTAGAAAAGCAGAGCTGTGCCACTCTACAATGCGCTGATGGTATTCCAAATTAAATTTCTCACTTTGTAACTTGGGCAATGGACTATAATTCAGTGTCACGAAACACTGCCAGTCCAAAGTGTGCTTTGCCAAAATGTGCACAAATGATGAACACAATAAAAGAAAAAAAATGCCAGTAGTAGCAAATATCAGGGAATAATAATGAAAATGCAGGATTGTGAGGTTTCCTAACTGTGTTTATTACAACCTGAGTACATGCTCAGGAAATATGCATCATCTCTCACAAACAGCACACTTTCTGAATTTGAACCCTCAGTTCAGTGAAATCACAACACCAGCACATGCTCAGTTGTGTTTCTTATCCCTATTTGACAGCAACACAGGCTTAGAATAGTAATCAGTAAATGTAAATACCATACAGATCTGACTTAAAAGACCACCAAATTACTGTTACATGAGTGGAGTGATCATAAAATGTTCCTTTCTCATTTGCTTGAACATGTCTAGATGAATATGATATTGACAAATAGATTAGGCTAATAATAGTCCATACCATATTAATGTAAGGCTACCAACACTGCCAGCTATTTCTTCTCTTTATTTTCTGAGCATCTTCCCCCTCTCAGCTTACCTAACAGAAATGCAATGTCATGGGCATTTCTTTGCATCTTTGTTTCAGTATGTAATATAGCTGATCAGCATTTCAGAAAGATTTTAAGCTGATGATGAAGAGTGTTTTATTATTACAAGAATATCAAAGTTGTTAGGTTGTTGTCATTGCTCTCAAGGTGCTTCCACTTTTTTTAAGTCTGTTCTACATGATACAAACACTTCAGTGATATGAGTCTTTTTAGTATTACATGTTGTTGTAGTCAGAGTAATTAACACTTACAAACCATTAGTAGCAAAGAGTTGGCATTGTTCCTCCCTGCAGTCATAGGTCATGTGCATGCAATGGTGAAGCTACTTGCACAATGTTTACCACCCCTACATGAAGTAGTTTTTGTTTTGGTATTCAGGAATGCTAATGATTTAAAATGTAATTTGCATCTTCACAGTGCTCAGAGGGCTGAATCTACACTATATAAATGTAATAGTATAGTTATGGAAGTGGAAGGAGGGGAGACTGATTGGTGAGAAACAGACCATTACTGGTATTTACTTGGAGGAAAATTCTCTACAATTACTGCATTATTTGATAAGCTATGATTGAACTGTTCATAAACTGCTTACAGTTTTATATTTGGAATGTATTTCAATATGCAATAGATTTTTTTTATCTGTATGCATTTTTTATCCCCTATTGGTATACCACAGATATGTGAGTTCTTGCTGTGCTTTCCAAGTTTGTTAATGACTGGTATGATTGCATCACAGTATTGCGTTATCATTTGCTCATGGAATTTCACCAACTACTGCAGACAAGTGCATTATGTCTATTATCAACTTCAAGGGGTTATGTATGTGTAGCTAACAGAAGCATTAGGCTTCTCAGATGTCCCATGGTGACCTCCACAACATTGGAGAAACCAAGGAAATTGTCTAGGCATTTCTACTTTGAATTTTTGAGTAGTTATTGATAATACTGACATCCAGTAGTCAGTTACTCAACTGCTGTATTCATCTCAGAAATAACAGAATGGATGTAATGCTAATGTATTACAATATGTTCTTTTTAGAAAGATGGATGGCTCCCTTAACTTGTGTGTAGTCTGACATGAGCATTGTGTGTTCAGTTGTTTGGTGTTGAAGATGGGTACACAAATGTTGAAGAGAATGATTTTTCTGTGTGTTACAAATGGATTTTGTCTTTTTTCTGTTCTTGTCATACATAACTATACCACACAGACCATCTGTTCCATGCATGCCACCATTCAGTAATGTAGAGAACCAGATCACCATATAAGCCTTACACTGCCATGGATCCTTTCTGCTTGACAGAGGCAGAGGTGATATGCCTGCCAGAAAATGCATATAGCAGCAGGTGGTTGCTGAAATAAACACAGTAGGTGGCTGTGCCAGAAACTATAATTAGGGATGGCACTGTGCCACTGATATGATTACAGTGGCATGCAGGAGGGCAGCTGTGGTAGCATGAGAACATATAGGTATGGGGAGGGGTGGTGGTCCTGCTACCAAACCACAACTTACTGAAATGAATAGTTTCTATCCACTGATAGAGATCTCAACAGCTCAGCAGAGGGTTCACACAAACTCCTTGATGTTGGTGCTGATGTGGATGACAGGCCAAGTGTGTCCCAAGAAAAAAATCTAGGTATGGTACATATAAGGCAGTTACTGCCATTTTAGACATATTTTTGTGTTTCTACTTGTACATCTGGAAATGCTGAGACATATGCCTTACAAGAGACTGAGTCCAAGAGAGAATTTGTTGGGGAGAATGGTCATTCAGATTGATTCTGAGATATCTCTTAAGGGGACGATAGGCAGAATATTATTCTCATTATTCTTCTTATTGTGTCATTTGCATTGTAATGCTTATTAGCCTTCCTTCCACTGCCTTCCTCTTTTTCCAGGGACATAATTATCATATGGAAGACCATCTGCACATTGTAAGCCCAAACTTTCTTTCATTATTAAGAACCATTGTTAGCTGCAATTCTGAGTAGAGAGTAAGTATTGTATTCCTTTTGCATCTGAAAGTGCATGAGTGTTTAAAACACACTTTGAATAATTTCCAATCTCTGTTTAATTCCTTATTGTTTTTGTTTCTTATTATCATGGTGATCCTGACAGTGGCAATGTAGAACTCATACCACTTGATGTCAGAGTATCGGTAGCCTATGATAATGGTGGTGGTGATAAGGAGGCACAGTCAGTGGGCGCAGAGGTTCAGTCTGACACTGAGGTTTTGACTAACACATCCACTGGCCTTATTTCTGACACAGTAAATATGCCTATGGATACCCATCCTACTGAACCCTCAGAGACAGAACAGGTTGAAGGTGACATAGTTGATTGGGATAGTGTGATTACGCAGGTTGTAGAGCTGGCTATTCTGCCCTTAGCCATTTTGAGGGCATGTTACCACACAGGAGGATTCCTAGAGGTGCTCAGAGGAGGCTTACTGTCCACCCTTGTCCCTGTGCTGGTGTGTCATTACATGCCACCAAATGTATGTATAGGGCTGTCATGGAGGCATAGGCACATTCCATCAGGGCCTTGGAAAACACAGTGCGAATCATAAATGTGATGCATTCTGATATGCATGAATGCCTCTACCTTATGGTTACTCATTGGATAGGATGAGGAACACA
Organism: Protopterus annectens; assembly: GCF_019279795.1. NCBI lineage: Eukaryota > Metazoa > Chordata > Ceratodontiformes > Protopteridae > Protopterus > Protopterus annectens. The sequence goes on along the minus strand of NC_056743.1, from coordinate 1,405,457,843 downwards.
TTGGATTGGGCAATGTCCGCAGAGCTACAATATTCTCTGGTATTAGCCGACATGGCCATGCCAGATTCACTCCCATACTGGCACTACTTCCACTGCTCCATCAGTGATTGAGGTATCTACACCCAGACATGGTAGGCCACAGGGTCACGGTCCTGGACTTGTTTATTTATTTATTTTGTTGACTGAGTAGTGTCTGACCGGGCCAGTAGCCTGTTTTCAGTGGAGACTGGGGAGAAAAGCTCCAATATTTACAGAATAAGAATTAAGTACAATAACATATTACAGGTAAAACAGGAGTAGCTAAGTAACTAAATATTCATAGATTTACAACATGGTCATGGACAGAGACATAGATTTTGAAGCTTTAGACTTTAACTTGTTATAAGGACATGGTATCTGAGGCATACTTTTGAAGCTTTAGACTTTAACTTGGTAGAATGACAGTGACAGTTTAGATTTCAGCAAACAGTTACTTCAGGTTAAGCTACAATGTATACATAAAGGTAACATTTATTATCGACTATACTCCTTTTTTATTGAATGTCTCTGGATGCCCTAGTAGAGCAAAAGTTCTATGCAAGCTCACAGTTAATTGAGCAGGTGAAATACAGTGGGTACCAGAGGTTGCAGATGGAATATAGTAATGTGGGAGTGTGGAAAGGTAAGTGGAGGTAGGATATTATTAGCCTGGATTATGGCAGGAGCATAGCCAATGATTTATTAAGTATTCTTTAAGGAGTTTTATTGAACTCATGGCTGTTTGGAGTTTTTAGTGATGGGCTGTGGAAGTGTGTTCCATAGCTTGGCTATCTTGTGTGAGTATAGGGAGTCGCCATGAAGGTTGCAAGAGCGAGTAACTTGTAGCATGCGTTTTTCTGATGATCTGAAGGGGCCCGACATTGCATCTTGGTTGTACTAGGCTAGCAAGAGCAGGGAGTTTGTCAGGTTGGTGGACTACTTTATGGACTATGGTGAATTGATTAAAGGAAAGGAGGTTTGGCAGTTTGAGCCAGTTTAGTTGTGATTGAGCCGCACAATGGTGTGTTCTATTTGGATGACTGGTTGCGAACTTGGCTATTCTGTTGTAACAAGCTTCTAGATTATTGAGGTCAGACTTATGCAAATTAGTGAAAATGTGAGAGCCATAAAGTAGAGGTGAGAGCAGGGGAGACTGGGCAGTGACCTACCTAGTGCTGAGGGTTAGGAATGGATTTGCTCTGTACAAGGCACCTAATTTGGAATGTGCTTTTTTGATTGTGAGAGAAATATGTTTGTTAAATCTTTGATGTTTATCAATTGTCATACCTAGCAGCTTTGTTTGACTAGTGAGAACTAAGTTGATGCATTTTGAAGCAAGAATTGAGAGTGAGGATTGGTTGGGATTGGATTTTTTATTACTGAAGACTATTATCTTGGTTTTGTTTGGGTTTAGAATGAGTTGATGTTCCGTGATGTGGTTTTTTTGACTTTGGAAGGAAGATTGCATTTTTGTTTGAAGCTCTTGGAGAGATGGGACTGAGCAAATAAGTGTTGAATCATCTGCAAATTGGACGATAGTCGCGTGGTTAGCAGCAGAGCAAAGATCATTTGTAAATATGCTAAAAAGGAGTGGGCCCAGTATGGAGCCTTGGGGTACTCCCACAGAGATGGGGAGAAGGGGAGAAAGATTCTTTTCCCCATTTTGTGGCATACTGATGACTGAAAGATAGCTCTTGAACCAGGAGAGGGATGTGGATACTAGACCATAGGATGAAAGCTTGTTTAGTACTAACTGGTGGAAAACATTGTCAAATGCCTTGGGCATATCGAGAAAGACAGAGGACACTAGTTGTCCTTTGTTTAACTGATGATGAATGGTATTGAGGAATGGTAGCAGGACAATACTTGTACTATGATTGGGTCTAAATCCATACTAGAAACTGGATAATAGGTTGTGATTGAGGAGGTGGTTGAGGAGTTGATTGTGGATGCATTTTTCTAGTATTTTTGCGAGGGGGGACAGGATGGCTATGGGACGGTAGTTAATAAGTTCTTTGGATGGTCTGCCTTTGTGGAGGGGAATGATATGGGATATCTTCCACAGAGTTGGGACATATTTTTCTGAAATGGATCGGTTAATCAGGTAGTCAATAGAAGGAGCAGCTACTTTTAAGAATTTGTTTGGGAGTTGGTCGGCTGCAATGCAGCAGGGTTTTAATTTGGACAGGAGTGTTTTTATGTAGATAGTTGGGTTTGGGGGTAAAGGTGAAGAGGGTGGGATGATCATGAGAAGAATGGGGAAGAGTGATGGCTTTATTTGGTTGATTTCCTAGCAAGGAGGTAACAGTATTAATAAAGTGTGAGTTGAATTGATTAGCTATTGGGTCAGTGTTGTTTGGGGTGATTGGGGCTGAGGTTGAGGAACGGCTGGGATTGAGGAGATAGTTGATGATTTGCCAGAATTTTTTGAGGTTGTTTTGGTTAGACTGTTGACAGGTCAGGAAGAAGTTTTGTTTGTCTTTCTTGATTTGTTTTTTAGCTAGATTTCTAAGTTGTTGATAGTTAGAGAGACTTGAGTTCTCTGTGGCAGTATGGTAAGTGGCCCATGCCCTGTTTCTGCATTTTAGTAATAGTTTAGTATATGTTGTTAACCAGGATAGGGGTTTGGCTTTTGAGCGAATTTTCCTGATTGAAGCAAGATCATTAAGTATTTTAAGGAAGGCATTATTAAAGTATTGAACTGCCATGTCTAGTAGGAGTTCTTTGAGTGGTACTCAGTTGTGATGTTGAAGCAGTTGATTGAAAACTGAGGGGGAGAAGTTTTTCTTACTATGGATGTATTTATAGGTTATGTTGTGTTGGGTGTGGATGCATTTTCTATATAGGAAGGTAGGAGTATGGTCACTGAGGAAATCAGGGAGACACCCTGCAAGGTAACCATGGTTGGGTTTATTAGTTAGAATTCTGACTAATGTAAACTGTTTTCTGGAACGTTTGTTAATTCGGGTGGGACAGATTATGAAGAAACCTCATCCAGCAGATATTGTTCATATTCAGGCATCATACCTCTCTTTGAACCAGGGATTTGGAAGTGGAAGTGCAACTCCTGGCAGAGGCAGTTTGTGTGGTCAGGAGCGATGACATTGAAATGACAACTCTGTTATGCATGGCTCACACCTATCCAACATGCCAAGATGTAGTGCTAGCACAGAGATTGATTGTGTTCATACAGAAACACATACACATTTCACAAAAAAAAATGACCATACCAACTCACACACAAGCAAGCTAAGAAAACCTTAATGTTGATTGGGCTATATCTCCTGTAACTGGCCCTGAGATATTTCATACTTTACTGAATGTTAGCCCCCCATGCAAATGATGATGACTGTGTCATGTCCTTTACTTATTTAGTTTTGACTTAGGGTTGCATAGATGTCTGATGCACAGAGTGAATAGTGAAGTGAGTCTTTCTCACTATGTCAGTTATATGCATATGTATTCCATATGAATATTTTGGATGTTTTTGTACATGTTCATTTTGGAAGTTTTTTCACGTTGTATTTTAAGTCATGCATTCAAATCACTGATATTGCATTCCTGCTTATTGCTTTATTTATGAAACTGTTGATATAGTTGTCCTGTTGACTGCTTTGTGTACAATGGGTAAGTGACTGGCTTGATGCCGGTTATTGTGTACAGTGCATAGGTGTATATTGCAGTTATCATTCATATGAGCCAGTAGTGCCATTGGTGAACACCTCATAAAGGTTCTAATTGAGTGCATTTATGACTAACAATATGCAGTAATATTAGTTATGTTTATCTTCTTACAGATTTGTTCATATACTGCAGATTCCACACTTACCTTGACATTACAGCAGTTATGAGTCGTATGCTTTGGTGCTATCTCCGTCAGATGCCATCCATACACAGCCATTACACAGAGAAGTAAAATTTGTGGAAATTGGCTGGTATCATGTATATTCCTTCACTGGTGAGTGTGTGTGTACTATCCTTTGCCTCTTAGCTGATGCATATTTGTGTGCTATTCTTTGCCTCTTAGGTGGTGAGTGTGTACTATCTTTTGCCTCTTAGCCAGGGCAAGGGCATATTGTGCATGCCTACATCTGCTGGCTCCCTCTGCAGCTGGAGGTTTTCCATCAGAATCCTTGACTATATGTGTTGGAGGTGCTGGCCCTGCCTGTGGTCCTGGTCCTTGCTGTCCCTGATGCACTGTTTCATCAACATGATATTGTGCAACATGGCACAGATTGTGAGAATTTCTATGCAGGTGCCTTGGTTGTACTTTAGGGCACCCCTAATGCATCTAAACAGCAGAAACATGAGTTCAGCATGCCAAACACATGCTCTGTGATGTTTCTAGTCTGAACAAGGGCATCATCATATCTTTCTTCTGTGGGTGTATGTGCATTTCTGATGGGTGTCATGATCTACAGTTCCAGGGCATAGTCTGCATCACCTAGTAGGTGGCCTTGTGGAACATTATCCCAAGGATGTTGAATAAAGCTGAGAAGTATGCCATTTATGTGAGTCATGGTAGGTGCCTGGGTTGCCTGCACAAACACCGAGGATGATCCCTCCGCCATTACAGACAACCTGGCAGTTGATAGAGTGGAACCCCTTCCTAATGAACACATTTTTAATTTGTAACACATGAAGAAGTGTCTTTTTGTGAAAGCTTGTTGAGATTTGTGAAGCTTGTGTACATTAAAACATTTATCCATGATTATCTGGTGTCTATATAAGTTAAAGCCTGTGCACACAGAAATGAGTTGTTCTATGATAAGTTCCGTTGTTATGCAGATAAGGCTGGTGAGGCTGATGGGCCTATAATTTCCTGGGTCTGAAGAGCGGACACTCTTGTGTAGGGGAGTCACGTGGCTTATCTCCAGGAATTAGACACAAACCCTGTGGATAGGCAGAGATTGAACAGTTTCGGTATAGGGTCAGATAATGCACACTTGGCACTGATGAAAATGTAGTTTGGTATGTTGTCTGGATCGATGGAAGTATTTTTAGCTTTGAAAGGGATTCTAAACTTTTCTCAAGGTGATTTTCAGAGAAACCTGCATTTTCATGGATAGTGAGGGCAATGATGTGGGTAGGAAGGATAAAGTTAGCACTAAATTCATCTGTCCTGAGATTGGAATATGTGATATCACTATAGATAAGCTGAGTGTATCGTTGGACATTATTCCTAAATTTCTTGATACAATTGAAGACAAATCTATAGTTTCCTTTGATATCTTTCCTGACCATAAGCTCATACTCTGCTTTACATTTTCTAATATATATCTATATATTCCAGGCAGGTATGTTTCAATGTGGCCTTAGGGTAAGGGATTGCAGATTTCTTACAACTTTTCATAATGTTCCTTCTTTTTCTTATATAGTTTATTAATGAGAGACAAAAACAGGTAGAAACCACCACGATATAAGTACACTATTTATTACAAAAAATATAAAATAACAAGCGCTTTCACGTACATCCAAAGGCACGCTTCATCAGGTTTAACTAAAACATTTCATTAAAACACTTTTATATACATCAGCAGTAACGGAGTCACCAGATTCACGCGGGGTTAATGCTCTCAGTAAAAGGCAAAACACGGTAATGTAAAAAACAACAACAACCGAGAGCAATACAATGAAGAGCATACAGTATCCAGTAGTAGTAGTTAATCATCCACCAGCGATGTACGACACATCCAAAGAACAATCTCCAAGCTTTCGTATAATAAAAATTTAATATAGGTGCACATGCAGGACAATGGTTAGCGCTTTCACATAATGCTTCTTCAAATGTTAACAATTAACATAATTGACAATCAAGTTCAAAGTAATTGAGCAAGAGAAACAATAGTTAAGAAATTTCATTAACCCCTGTAGGGCAAGATGAGATTTAAATAGTGTACTTATATCGTGGTGGTTTCTACCTGTTTTTGTCTCTCATTGGATTCCTGCCTTCTCGTGGAAACCTTTGGACGGTGGCAGTCCTTATTTATATATAGTTTATTAATGTGGGAGTTTTACCAGAGAGGTTTATTCTTTAATTTACCATTATATTTAGGGTGGGCAGGTACTAACTTTTCTATGCAGCTGTTTAGGAGTTGGTAAAAGTTGCAAGAAAATGACATATGGCTCTTAGTTGGGTTTATTTGCATGGAATTTTTGGAAATTTTGCATTGGTCTTTTACATGATGAAGCCACTGTTAAAGGACTACAATAATTGAACAGTAAAACATGAGAGCATTATATGTTACAGATATTATTTTATAGCCAGGAGCTTTGGAAGGCATGACCCCAAAGTGTAGATATTTTGCAGTTACATTTGTGTGAGGCAGTATTTGTACTGTGAGTACCCAAGCTGTTTATTGCACAGGTATTATGGATATCTGCTTTTCATGTAAATTGAAAGTATATTAAAATGCAAATTAAGTGCAAGGTTAGAGCATCATACATCTGATGCTGATGTAAAATAGCCTTTCTGTTAAAGGATATTATACTTGCAAGGCAGTAAAGTGCACTTGTGTAACAGTTTCAGAGATGACTGTTGTTGTAATCATTATGTTATTGAATGAAATAAACATTTTTCAAGCTGGATGCCTAAATAACAGAAACTGCAAAAGGCAGTAGCTTACATTTGTGAATCTGAAACTTTAGGTTTTAGGGAAGACTATGACTGTAACTCTATGGGTATCTTATACATAGCAGTGTGTAGACAATGTGATGCATTTTACATTGGTATGTCCACATGTTAACTGTCTAAAAGAATCAAAGAGCATGTATAGGCAATAAAGAAAAAAAAGACAGTAACAGTGCCCTATTCAGACATACTTTGAATTGCGAGTCTTGTAAAAATTTTATTTTGCTGCATTAGAACATGTTCTTATAGATTATAGGGGAGGATGTTACAAACAACAGCTGGAAAGGAAAGAAACTCTATGGCAGCTTAGGATGCAAGTGGACTGATTTCCTGGATTAAATGACACTATAAACATAAAGTGTTTTTTTTATAAATTACTTGGTTGTTTTAAGAAATGTTATTAGAGTATGTAATTGTTTTATTAAGACATAATTTTGATTGTTTACATTTTTTTTATAAGTTCATTGGAGTGTTATGTGATTTATTCTGACAAAGTCCTGAGTCAGACAAAAGTGCTTAAAATAAATCGAATTGTAAACATAGGTCGGTGTCTAGTGATGCCCATTCTTGGTGATTTTATTTTTTGTTTTATTTGTTCACTGATTCCACATTTGACATTTGGTTATTTGAATCTGAAACTTGGTATAACTGGCAATAGTAAATAAATATTGTTTTGAAAAATATTTACATAATAATCTTAAAGCACTACTTCATTTACTGTGGGGCAAAGGTGTGACAAAGGTATGGTAAAGGGGGAGGCTGTCCCAGGTGCAAACTCTTAGAAGGTGTAATCCAATTTGTAGTCGACATGCCAATCAGTCTTTGCAGGCACTATCAACAATCAATTAAGCAGGTATGATTGTGAATCATGGCTGCATAAATAACAATGAAAGGTTTTGTGTGTTAGGAAAAGTAGAACGGTGTTCGTAGAACTTATTGCGACAGTTTGACAAACAGGTATTATTCAGATACATAACAGTGCTTTGTCTAACCTGAAGAGGATCTTTTTATTACTAAATAGTCAAGTAAGATATAAGAAGCTCTGATATTTTTGTTACAGTTTGGCAAAAAATTTAATCCAAGAGCCATTTTGTCTTAGTTGTATACTGGGTGGACATACAGAAATAACAATTTGCATAGGTGAACCCTTTTTCTTTGGTCCTCAACTCTGAGCAACACATGGAGAAGACTTTTTATTTTGGTTCTCAAATTTGAGCTGATGGAAGGGTTATCAAATGAGGAGACAGCAGGTATTGCTACAGCACTAACCAGCCTAGCTACAGCTTCGCTATGACAGCTACCATTTCAGAATGCAGGGTGATTTTGTTTTAGTCACTATTGATCAGATTCATACCATAAAGTCCAAGTGATTAATAGATACCAGGTACAAGATTACCACCAGCTCTATAAAACAAAACCATAGCTATGTTGTCAGGTACCATGTGACAATGACAAATCCTTAGATTGACATCATTCCCTCAATTCAAAGGTCTTTCTGAGGTTGAAGACCTAAAAAAGTCTTCTCAAAAGAACTGTAGCAAGTTGCTTGCTTCTAATATAACAAGCATCTTGCTACAGTTAAATCATCACACACTGAGTCCTTCGGCTATGACCACAACACAGTATCAACATTCATTTATGAAGCCAGTACTCTCCTTACTACCCATTTGTACCTGCTGATCATGCTCCATGACAGATTGCATCAAGGGCAGCTGCCCCTTTGCTCTGCCCTAGTCATGGCTCTACTCTAACACAAATAAACCAACAACTGTGTACCCATTAAAAAAAAAAAAAAAAAAAAAAAATATATATATATATATATATATATATATATATATCATGAAAGTATGGCAAAGTATAGCAGAAATGTGAGGTCTGATGAAGCAATTTATTTGTGAAAGCGCTTACCTTTTTATCCATTAAAGAGTTTCAGCCTTTGAAGACATGTACCTGCATTTCTGCTATACTTTGCCATATTTTCTTGGTTTACTCATTGGACTTTTCTTGGCAGCATACTTTGGTGGTAATTATTCTTTTGGTATATATATATATATATATATATATATATATATATATATTTACATATATTTACATATATGGTTTTAATATAGTGAATTCCATATTAGCATTTAATGTAATAGTCGAAAAATAATATATCAAACATTCACAAGCCCAGAAATGACATTCAGCATTTCCTGAAGTGTTCATCTTCCGTAAGAAAAAAAAAAAAAAAGTTCATAAAACACAAATGTTTTTACTGCTCTGCAGGGGGGCTTGCCTCCAGCACTCCCCATGTGGGGGGCTGCATCCCCACACCCCCTGCTTATTATATATTCTATCTCCAAGATTGCACTACAGGGAGGAAATTTTCCTGATCCCCTCTGTTGTGCGATCCAATTGTAAATAGTGACACTCAAAACCAGGAACACAAGATACATGTCAACATTTGGAGGCAACAGAATTTCCACTCGCAATTTTAAACTTTTGCACCTTTACCCTTGACTTTATGAGTGATATTAAGGTAATTTTCAAACATTTGATAGTAAACCTAAATATTTATATATATATATATATATATATATATATATATATATATATATGGATCTGGTGATGTTAATTGAAACGTCAGCTGACAGACAATCAGAACATCAACAAATACACGTTTAAAAAAAGACAACATGCTGCACATCCTCTGTGATATAAACTTTCAACATGCAAATAAAATACAATGTTTTCAGTGGGGGGTGGATCCCCTACATCTTCCGTGGGGGTGCTGCATACCTTCACACTCCTGAGATCACACAATAGCAGGAAAAGGCATGTTTACCAACCCCAGTATTCTATCTTTCTATCTATCTATCTATCTATCTATCTATCTATCTATCTATCTATCTATCTATCTATCCATCTATGTATCTATCTATATGTGTTTGTGCCTGTTTGTGCCTGTGTGTGTGTGTGTGTGTGTGTGTGTGTGTGTGTGTGTGTGTGTGTGTGTGTGTGCGCACCTGTGTATGTGCGCATGTGTGTGTGCATGTATGTGCATGTTTGTGTGTGTGTGTGTGTGTGTGTGTGTGTGTGTGTGTGAGACTTAGTCCAGTAGTGAGCATTCTAATGCTTTGGCCTCCATGTACATCTGGTAAAGACAATTGGTAATAACATTCTCCCTCATCTGACTGGATGATACTCCATCATGCTTCTTTAGAAGAATAAGACGTGTGCTTCTCTATACATTGGCACATTTTGACTATATATACATTCAGTACAGTGAGGCCATGCACACATTTAGAATACACTAACTGTATTGAAAGTCTGATATACTGACACCTAACTAGATAACTTTATCTTGTAACTGTTTGAAAGCTTTGTTCATTTGGCATTTTAGCAAATTTTCAGTCTTGGAATCTTCTGGAAGAGAAGTAAAAATGTCACACATTCAGTTTGGAACTTTTTAAATGTGTCTTCCATAGGATGATTATCAGGAGTCTTTATCAGATGTCTAAAGTTTCCACAGTACATCTTCCTATTGGAAGAATATATCTCATTCGACCTTTTAAGTTCTGATAGCTGGATTACTACTGCTGACTTTCTTTGTTCTGTTTCCTATTGACCATGCACATTGTCTTCTTGTGATAGAATCAGTTGTAGCATGCAATGAAAACAGTCTCTCAGTTTTGCTCATCTTTACTTCATGATGGATTTATAAGTTATCAGTTGTTGGCTTGCATCTAGTGAAAAGAAATATGACCATAAATGTATCAGCGGTTCTGCTATTCTCGCAGATGGAATTGTCTTGTATTCATATAGGATTAAATATCAATACTGCTTCTTTGCATTTACCTTCTCAAGAAATAAATTTGCCAATTTGTCCTCTGTTTGGGTAATCCATTTTCTGGGCAAGTATTAGACTTGTGGTAATATGCATAGAACAATATATAACTGCAAAAGGCTTCAGAATGTTTGGACCTGTGCAGTAGATTGCTGGCAAATATGATCTTCTGAGAAAAAACGTGTCTAGTATGCAGAGCTTTTATCTGTGAAATGACTGCAGTTGAAGAGCTAATAACTCAAATTCTTAAGCACAAACTGCCTGCAACAGTAAGGTATACTTCATTATTTCATACCATGAAAATCTTTATCAAGAACTCAACACGGCCTGTGAAGAACACTATGTAAAACCATTGGCTGTAACAGATTTAAGTGTTCCTTATAAGTACATGTTGAGCATTTGGCAATCATATTTTCAAACCGATTATTCATGTTTGGCCATAAATCTCTTATTTCTTTGAACTTTTTTGTACCACCATGAATAGTAAAAATACTGTTAATTCAAAAGTTGCAAAAAATGACATTGTTTTTCATCTGACTACATAACCTCATGTGCATGATTCTGATATCTGTGTAATTAACTTTGATTTGTAACCAGACTGTTTTAATTATTGACGAGTAACTTGCATCAACACTGAAATCAATGCATGTTGTGATGCGGTTATTTTTGTTTAATATTTCGCAAGTCTGCTCATTCACACTTCCTGCAAAGCTAGATTTGCTATCCTCCCTCTCAATCATCAGGCATGCCATCTTAGGGCCCCTGCAGGTCTCAGTATTGCAAGTATCTATTTTGACCTCTTAGTCTCTTCTGTTTTCTATTATGCAAAGAAAGGTGTTCAAGGTGAAATTCCTTGAGCATCAGTTGCCCAAGAAACAAAGCTGATTGCTTATTTCCTAAGGTGTGATTTTTAGTCATGCATCAGCAGTGATTCCCTTCTTTTGGGAGATTTTCTCAATTTTTTGAGTTGGTGTGACTATGGAGTTGGTATACGTAAGTTTAACGTGTGTGAGGAGCTTGCACTGCGCATTTGGGATGCAGGGGGGTTTGCACTCCCTGCATAAACTCTTAAGGTTAACTTTTCCACCTTCAGTGTTTTGGACATTAATTTACAGCTTTTCTGATGCTTGAGCTTGGACAGTTCAATGATTCATAGTAGCACCTGCCAAGGACAGTGGTTTAGTTCAGTGTTAATGTGAGTGCTTCCATTTAATTAACGTCTTAAAAGTTTATCAGTTTATCTTTCAGTTGTAAAAACTTCACTAAATATTTGACTTACTTTACACAGGTGATACTTCTGTCAGAATTCAGACATATTCCTGTCTCCAGCTTTTGCTTAGCACTGCACTACAGTTTACCTCTTGTTCTTCTTTGGAGTGTCAAACACTAACATGTCATCTAAAAAGCTGTGATATTATTAAAACATTCATAAATATCCATCTTCTTCTGAACCCCATCATATTCTTAAATTTGTCCAAATGGCAAGTATCTGAAGTAGAAATTATCAACATAATTTTGAATGCAATATGCTTATCGGACTATTTGGCTAACATTATACCTCAGTAGCACACTGACGATCTTTGCACCTGCCATCTTAGGTGTGACACCATTCATCAAAAATAATGTGACCTTTTGATAGATTCATTTATATATGTTGGATCTCAAGTTCATCTTACTCTTTCCTGTTTTAGGCTTTTCCACAAGTAATGAAGCTTTCACACAGCTAGTTGGTTCTATGACCTTTGCAAATTTCTCCGCTTCATCATACTGTTTTTTTCTTTAGGTGTGTACATAAAGGTAATCTAATTTTTCCATGTAGATAAAGAACATACAGTTTTTGTTCCAAGACTTGAAATGGGTCATTGAATTATTTTGAAACGCATCATACTACTTCTGCCTTAAATGACAAACTTAGCTTACTAAGTTCATGATTATTTAAAAATAATCTTGGAAAAGCATCTGTGCAACACAAATTGCTGAGTTTCAGTCTTATTCCGAAGAGATGTTTCCTATGGACAACAGTGCAATTCTCATTTCTTTCTGATTATAATGTGCAAAATTTAATGCCGACTCTGTAGGTACATCTTTATGATGAACTAAGTGAATGACTTGACCCAATAAATACTTGATTCTGTTCACAAAATGGACTCATTTATCAGTGAATATAACATGTAATGATAAGTGCAGTACAAAATATCAGCCATAAACCTAAGTATGAAAAGTTACCAATAATTTACTAAAATCCTTTTTACCTCACAAAGAACATATCTAGTCTATTGCAAATAAGACACCTTTTCCCAAATATAAGCATTTTCTCAGAAGTAATATAAAGGACTAAAGAGTGAACTATAGCACGTCTTTGGTTTATAGGTTCATAGGCTCATAAGTCAGTTCTGTGCTTATGGCCAGAGAGCCACTGAGAAGTTTGGCTATGTCACCAAGATAGTAATCTGATATCCCAGCAAACATTTTTGGTTTCACATCCAATCATCTAGGTTGGTTTAAAAGGCTGATGGGGAGTTGTTAAGTTTGACATACAGAAAGAATCTGTTCTGAATAAAGGGGATGTATTGGGTCAGAAACCTGTCACACTAGCAGGTGTTATTAATCTTATAATGAAGGTGAAGGTCTTCAGATCAGGAGTTTGTTAGGTTCTTGGTTTTATGATGGTGAAGGAGGGTAAGTAGAGCAAGATATTTTACTGCATAAAAAGCATTTCTTAGGAGTCTTTATGAGACAGTGAATAGAGAGTGTGGGGGGGGGGGTATTCATTTATTGTGATTACTTAAGTTCTCAAACCAAGATGATTTTATTTAAGAATCTTTGGGGTCTAATTTATGAGGAATATGGTATGATCAAAACCTTTTACTTACCTGACCCAGCTATGGTCTAGAGGGATAAAGCCTTAACTGGGAGTGTGTTAGTATGGTTTGTGATGTAAAATGTTTACAACTAGGATTGTGTCTGTGTGGTTTGTTTTCATTTATATAACTGCTTATGTCTTAAGCATATCATCCACAAACCTGAAAACTACCCTGCGCAAGGATCTAGTTCAAGTAAATTGAAAACTCAGGTCAGTAAGGTCCTCTGATAAATTACTTCTAACCAAATTCAACAACAACCATGGAGACCTCCTATACTCTAACAAAATATCCAAAATATATAACTCAATACTCCAACACATCCTAAACAACACAAACATTCACAAATTTAAGCTACTTCTAAAGGAACACCTTACTAATCATTTGCTATGCTCCTGTACATTACATGGCTAATTACCCTCATTTAGCTCCCTCTTACACAAGTTAGCTAACATTCTTATATATTCCAAATACTCCTCTCCTATGTTAGCATGTCATTTTCTACTTAATAACTATGTTAATGTGATAAAGCTATAACTAGTTCTCAGCTATCTACTCCTAATTGTGTATTCTCTGCTGAAATATGTTGTATCTGTTACCTTGTATATATATTCTACTGTAAAATGTGTAACTGTGTTCCATGTGTATACATTCTACTGTATCTGTCATCTCTAATCATGTTTAGGATATCCTACTGTATTCCACTGTATTCTATTAATATTTGTTGTAGCTTTTCTCCCCAGGTCTCTGCTGATGCTCTGCATGGGCTGTGCTCATGGTCTAGTCAGACACTACCTAGTAAACAAATGTAAAATAAATAAATAAATAAGTCATAGGATCATAGGACTTTACTAGACTATTGGCCCTGAGGGCCTTACAAGCTTAGCTAAGAATTTAGCCCATGTTCCAACAAGTCAGCACCTTATGCCACTGTCCAGCAGGGACATAGGTGGAATCCCAGGGGTGTATTTTCTGTTCCCCTTCCAGTTATCTAGGTTGTGCTTAAAAAGGTTTAATGAGGTACTCTGCTTTACATGGAGAGGGAGTCTATTCCACAGATGGGGGAGTCTCTGGGACACAAATTTGTCCCGCCAATAAGTCCTATTGATGTCACAGACCAGGCTCAGGTCTCGTGTGGGTTATTCGAGTGGAGCTTGACATGCGGATATGTAGCAGTCCCATCAGAGTGGGGTCTGAGATTGCTTTGTATGCCAGACAGAGGTCACCTCTGAGGAGTCTGTAGGAGACTGTGTAGAGGGACATGTTTTATACCCTATCTGTGTAGGGTAGATGTTTGAGGCTCTGGATTCTCTGTGTGAGGAATCTCTGTGGTCTCTCCAGCTGCTGCATGTGCTTTGTGAGGTACATGTCGAAAGGGGCATTGTATTCAATAATCAGTCTTATAAAGAAAGAATACAGGGATGTTATGACCAAGGGCTTAAACTGGTCTAGTTCACTTCCCTGTAAATAAATAAAGCAAATCTGTAGAGCCAATTAAAACAAAAGTCTTGACTATTACCCAGACAAGCTTAATTTATTTTGTGTCTCAGGCACTGGAAGAGCCTGTCAGAAAAGGATGGCAATGAGTAGCCACTATCAGCTCACCCATCCTAGGTGGAGAGAGATAACTCTGCCTTTCTTCTTGTCTGATACCAAGAGAGAGCACAAGTTTTGCACCCATGGAGTTCAAGACTACTGAGGTCAAGCTGTCATGGTGCAAGTATGTGAGCTGCATGCAGATGCATATTTTCAGGAGCAGGCAGCATGTAGGAGAGCTCAGTAAACAGGAGTGAGTGACAGGAACCATAATGGAAGACTGGATTTGGTGCTCCATATGGCCAGTAAGCTGGCTGTTTTCCTACCACCCAACTCTCAAGAAAGGGAATGAATGAGCAAATTGGGTTAACCATGCAAGAATGAATGGAGTACAGGGCTCTCACCTAACCTGGGGGTATCTGCCTCCCATTGCCCATCCCAAATGCATGGACCAATTGATTTCAAATTGGGGAGATCTTGCGTAGGGTCCTGTACAGAAGCAAAAAAAAAAAAGTATTTGATTTGAATGAGCTAACCTGACAGAAAATCATAGTGACATAATGATCAAAGTAGAGCTCATTGTAAACATGAGTATCCAAGTCTCTGATAATTAGTTTTGTTTTGAGGGGGGACCAATGATGTGGGAAAGGGATGGGCTGGAGGCTTTACTAAAGGTAACTGTATTGCAGATGTTGACATTTAGGGTGGTTGAGGGCCTGCTGAAGAATCTGAATGTTGGGGATTTGACAGCTGTAACCATCTTACAGTAATCTACAAACTTAGCTAGTCACAGACCACACTTCTGAAAAGTAGATGGCAAAGAGGAAGAGCCTAGTATGGACTCTTATGGAACATGACTAGTGACACTCCTCCAACAGGAAGTGGTACCCCTTTCCTCCGTAGTATGTATTCTGTCAGTAAGCCAATTAGATATCCAGCCAATAACCCGTGAATTATTGTTGAATTGAGAGAGAGCTTGTCTATGATACCAATGTGGGGATTATTTCAAATGCCTTGGCAAAGTTGAGGTAAACAGTATAGACAGACAGATCCCTGTCTTGAGCTTTGGCGACCCTGTTAAAAAAATCAACCAGGCTGAGTAGACAAGACTTGTTTTTCATGAATCCAAACTAGATTGGGTTCAACATTTGAGGACACACCTTCCATGAAGATCTTGGAGTTTAGCTCATCAACAATAGCCTGGCACTGTGACAGGCAGGAGTGCAACTCAGGTTATTGACCCTGGCACTGGAGGAAGCAGACAGAGATGGAGGGGAGTGAAAGGGTATGGATTGTTCTCCTTTTCCATGGCTAGAGTGGGGAGGGCAGCAGGCACTTGAGTGCGCAGAAACAAAGTGCAATTTCTCCAATGGAGTTTAGGGAAATCATTTTCCATGCTTGATGGGAGGGGGAGGGGACTGCTTACTGGCAATACCCCTGGTGGAAGTGAGAAATGACCAGCCAATTCATATCTCCCACCAACTCTGAAAGCTGTGCATTTACAAGGAACATAGATCAAAGAACAAAACTCTTGAGCAACCTCTTATAGATGCCATTCAGTGAAAACATCAAGAGAGACTCAGTCCAGCTAGCATCCTCACTGTATAATACCTTAAACCTCCTGTAGTTGAGGCCCATGGAATAGATGCAAATAACCACTTAAGGACATACCAGCATTTCAGCTAAATGGCTTCTGAATGCCTATAACTATTTGCCTTATGGGTACATTCAGGCCAATAAAGCCAAACCCTACCCTCTGTAGACATGCCATAATTTGGACTTTTTGTGACCTTGCTAAATGGATTGTTGCAGCCGCAATGCATTCCATATATTTGTAGGAGATACTAGTAAGACTAATAGGCATGTAGTTAGCAGGATCACTCATAGCGTCATTTGTTGTATAGTGGTACTATTATGGCAGTTCTACATACATCCAGGATAAAGCCTGAGGACAGACTGATGTTGTGAAGGAGCAGAATAATGAGTGCTTCACAGTTACTAGCAAACAGCCTAAGATTTTGTTAGACTCCATGAGACTAGTCTTATTGGTTTCAGAGAGGGCTGTTAGAAACTGACCTGAGTTATTCTGGAAGGGAGGTATGGCAGATTATGAGGAACTTTATGCTATGTAGGTGGTATGAAGTCAGAGCTGACTTTGTTTGTCTTTAGAAATAAGTTTGGTGCACAGATGGGCATTACTTCTAAGTTATCTGGTGTAAATGAAGAAGGCCTAGGCCTTTTTTGTTATCTTTATTATTGCTAGATATTCAGAATTCATAACTCTACCTGGTAGTATGTTTTTCCCTATTAAACATGTTTTCATTAAAATTATTAAGATACATGTAATCAAATCAATTAAACAGATAAAGAAAGGGAAAAACTTAGAAAGCTCCCTGGAAGTAAGTTTAAGAGTTATTCTTACCTATTTTAAATCCTTTTTTTATTGAGAAAGTGATTTCTTCTGAAAAGCTAGGTGCATCTTCTTTTTCTTGTTGAGATTATTGATGTAGGAACTGCATCATATCAGTTTACTTTTGATTTTACAACCATTTTTATGCAGATGGTAACATTTAGTCATTAATAGCATAGCTAAGGCAGGGCAAAAGGTACAGCTGCCCCAGGTGCAAGGTGTAAAGGGGTACAATCAGCAGCTAAGAAGAGTTGTTGATCTGGCACAAATCCAGTAATGAAATCCATTTAAACAGCCCTGGTTGATCCTGGGGATGTCTAAATAAATGTGTTCCAGATAGTTCTGATTTTTTTTATTTATATTTTTGGTCTTCATCTTTGGGTTGAGGGTGGCACCAGACTGGCATCTGCCCAGTGTACAGATTCACACTAGAGATACCTGTAAGTCTAAGCATACATCTCAAAGGAAAACAATGGCCAACATGGTACACAAATCTAGTCATTCTGCACTAATACAGTGAGGTCCACTTTTCAACCAAAATGCATAAAGTAAATTGTAGTGTCACCAGTTATTGAAAAGAACTGATGTATAAATTAAAAAAAAACTCTCAAGTTTCTGATTGGCTAAATCCTCTTTTAGCCAAGAAACCCATTAACTACCTCTTGATTAGCTGCTCAAGTTCCTCAGTTTTGTTTCTTGTTTTTTTTTTTTAGTTGATAGTTTGCAGTGACTGCTTACATTTTTTATTAATAGATCTCTTTGCATCATCTGTTGGTTTGTTTGAAATGTTTGTATCACTTAATTTCTAAAGCAAGTAGTAAAATGACATAAACACAAACATTAAAGCACTCTATTTTCCAAATATTTGATGATGTCTGAATGAGTGGATGAAAGCACTCCATCAATCTAAATAATTTTAATAAAGATAACAATTGCACTCCACGTCCAATTTTAACATATTTTTGTTTTTGTTTTATGTAGTGAGAAAACAGATCAGATGTATGGCACAGCATGCAAGTATTGATAGAATGGTGCTGTATGTATATATATATATATATATATATATATATATATATAGAGAGAGAGAGAGAGAGAGTAGGGAAAAGCTACAAGTGTTACTTGCATGCATGGCAGGGGATTTCCAGGGTTGTCAGGATAGTCCTGTCACAAAAAGGATGGCTTTATGTGTAGAACTTCAATGATCACCACTGGGAGGGCTTTTGGCAGACATGGGGCTGCATCCCTGAAAGGGCATTAAGGGAAGAAATTTGGGGCTCTGGCCATTGTCATCTCATTGGTAGATGAAATGGTACATTGATCAATGTGTTACGGATGGATACAGGACACTGAGCTCACACAGGATAGGTCCTGGTGACTGCATCTTGTGGCTGTGATCATTGACAGGCTGGAGTGGTTGAAGACTGATGACTGGAATCGTGTTGGGGGAGACAAGTTAGTCTAATCATGTCTGACAGTTAATGCAAACAAGGTTCTCTCATCATTGACAGGTTAAGTTGTCAACCATTGACAGATGAGCAAAGGTGCAGGTGGGTGGTCACAATAATTAGCACACTGAGGCTGTGTTGTAGAGTGGCTCACCACACCACAGGATATGACTGGCAGTGGCTGGTTTAGGGTCAGGGTCAGAAGGTTCCTTATAATGGCAGGCTGGTGAGGGAGTGTTCATTGTGGTGGAATGCTGGCAGATGACATGTTCTCCAAGACATCCTGGAGTACTCTGTCAGGCTCTCTGCCATCATTGGGCATGGCCAAGAATTACATAGCTCCGATCATTGCAGTTGCTAAAGATTATTTACCTTACTCATGGTGCAATAGTAGCAAAGGAATAATGAGTGAAGGTATTTGTTAAGTTTGATCCACCATATTTATTGTTGCACCTTGCAGACATCTGGTCTCAAGAGAGCTATGTTGATTAAGATATATATTAATCCTTTTCCTAATACATTTTTAAAATTACCTGGCACAATGTCATCTAAACTATTCTGAACAGTTTTGGAAACTTTGTCTTGTAAGGACACAGACCGGATAAAGGCAGTTCAGAGCAGGGTGACAACAGTGGAACATGATCGTCACCACAAGCTACATAAGAAGTGATCAGAAGAACTCAATATGTGTTGTCTTGGAGGAATAAGAATGGGCTGAGAGAAGGAAGATTTCACAGAAGTTTTTAAGGATAATAATAATAGGCAAATGCTGTGTTTTTCTCATTGCAGATTGTTTTTTCTTCCTTTTGATTTTACCCAAGGACACAAAGTAAAATAAAAAAGGACTTAACTATCTCTCCCTCCATTTCATGCCTGCAGGTGATCCTCTCAGTACACCAATTTGGTTTTCAAGGGGGGCTACTACCAACTAAGCAATTTACAGACTTTACAAAAAAACAACTGATTTATTGCTAAAGCAGAAAAGAAATATGAATTGCTGTATAGGATCTTGAAACTAACAAAAATCATAAGTCATCTTTGAAAAAAGAAACTATCGATAATATCTTTAGAGTTAGTAAAAGAAAGCAGTAATTCAGAGTGCTGTTATAATAAGTCAATGGAAAAAGACACTGGAGAAAAAGAAAGGAAAGCAATGTCAAATTGTTGGAACAAACAGCGCTATGGAAAAATGACATCTTGCTTGAAAAACAAATTAATGTCAACATGGCTGTTCTGATATAATTTTTGAAGTAGAGCCAGTTATGAAGAATAGTGTTGAAGATAATATACCACATGAGCTCAAAGACCATTTACCCAATTTTCCTACACTTGGTGTTACTGGCTTCTTTAATAATCTACTATTGATTAAAGTAAAGTGCATAAATACACGATAACACATGACATCACAGAATATTTGCAGGAAGGCTGTGCCTCTCTTCAGCTCTTGACTGGGGACTGTCCCCCACCCTTAATCTGTATCTACTCCCTTCAAGGTTTTAGCAACTTGGAGGTAGCATATGTAAAGATTACAGATGTATAATACAGTGTGGGTGAATTCAAACACGCAAACAAGCACTCAGCTTCAAGCAAGTCATATGTGAGCAATTGACACAAGACCACACCGAGTACAGAGTGCAGGGACTTTAGTTCTGCATAGAATATATTATCAAAATAACCTTTTTACTTTCAACAATGGCTGTCCTTTAAGTGTTTAAAAGGAATCCATAGAGTCCAAGTAGACACTATCATTCAAAAATGGATGTAAAGAAAACACAGTCTGAAGACACATGATGGATGGCTTATGGAGAAACGAGCAGACATTTTTTCACAGAAAGGATGGTGAATGAATTTACTAGCCTTTCCAAACAGTTAATAGGGTCAAAAGTGTGATATGAATGAAGAGTATAAGGGAAAGGCATCATGAAAATTTCAAGAATGGTGTCAGAGGATATAAGCTGTTGATTAACTAGACTCTGCTGATTATATAAGTAAGGAAACTGAGATACCAAATAGGCCAGTGGGCTCATCTTCTGCCAACGTATATCCCTCTGTGTAAATTCCAAATGTTTTCATATCAGCTTCATCAATGATCTAACTGTGATTTAGACTAATGTTACACATTTCAGCTGTGGGATCTGTCAGCTACCTTCATGCATGATAAGTACTCTCACTCCTAGAGTTAGCTGCCATTTTTGTTAAGGCAGTGCTCAGACAGTTATAATGACACTTAGAAATATAAATGGTTGAACAGGGAATTTCTTTTCCAAAGTTAATCACAACTCTACAGCAAAACTGTTGCAGTCATGTAATACATTAGTTTTATGATATGAACAATCCATAGAAAATACTATGTCGTCATGGTGAGTGGGTGGATCGGGTAACAAGCTGCACTACTATTATTATTTATTTATTGGCTACTGCTACTTTATATGCCTGGTAAGTACTATACCTACATCCCTTCCTGGGGCCACTACATCTTGGGGGTACCCCAGATAAGTCTCTTGGATTGGTGAGCTTCATTCCTCTAGGCAAAAAAAAATTCTCAGTCATAAAGTTATGAATACCTACACAGCTGGGAAATAGAGTAGGGATCCCAGGACCATTACACTGCTCGCAGCTGGATTTTCTTTTAAGGTCTACCTCCCTGGACATGCAATGGAAAACAATACAAGGCTCACCCTGCCTCTGTGTTGATGAATCACCCATCTGGGGTCCTATCCATATGCTTCCTTAATGTACAAAAATTTAGTAATTTTCACTATTACTACCAGCATCATAGCAATAGCAACATTATGCCTGGCCTGCATGTCCCTTCCCTCCTGTCTCCACCATGGTGGATGAGAATCGGCACAGTCTGTTCAATCTTCCTTTCCCTTGTCGGCTTCTTCATTGTAAACCCCACTAATCAAATTACAGTTCATAGGTTCATAGGTCATTACTAGGCTTGGAGACCATGGAACTACTGAGAAACCTAGCCCAAATTCCCAGTTACAACAAGCAATGATGGTTGAGTGACTTAATCAAGGTCATAAAGTAGGCTGCTGAGGAACTAAACCCTGTACTATAGGAACTATAGCTTGGATTGGTGGGCGTCCAAGCAAAAAAAAAATTAAGTCATTAGGCTATGAGTGCTTACACAGCTAGGACCATTACACTGCAACCAGCTGGAGTTTTCTTCAAGGGTCATAGTCTTAACCTCTTCGCCAACTGCCAGACTCAGTCAGTTGGGGTTATATACTTTTTCTTCACAGAGCTGGTCAGTTATGCTTTGTGACTACTAGTAAAGATCTGTGAGTATGCCTGTCAGTCATGTCAGAGAATGCAGCATGCTACCAACTCTGAGCTACTTGAATGAGGGATCACATAGTGGAAGGATAAATGCTATTTTTACCTTATTTTGAATTTGTTTACAGGACAAGTCTGACACGAGTGAAAAGTATACCATTTCACTGGAGTCTTGGGGAAATAAGCTCCAAATGATATATATGGCGAATAGTTGACTAAGATTGTGATGAGAGATGTTTAGTTATTATGAAAAGGTTTAGTAGGAACTAGCTAGAGGAGGATAGTGGAGAAAGATTACATTAGGATTGTGAAGAGGGAGACTGAGATAAGATAAAAGGAAAAGACTTACTAGAAAAGTAAGCAAAGGTATTTTGTGGTATATGCAAAGTACGAAGGCTTATTTAGGAATTTCTGAGGAGGATGTGAGAAAAGTTTTACTTAGCAGAGGAGGTTGGGAGTCACAGTGTACATCTGACATTGGTTAGTAGACATTAGTGAAATAATAAGCGGGGATGTTACTCACAAAATGCTGCTAAGGTGGAAAGTTAGATAGTTATTGCTTTTACTGACTGGAATATAATGGCAATGGAGATCAACAGTGAAAGCGGCAGTCCAGTTTGCTAGAAAATTCTGTGAAATGCATGGAAGTCTTCTACCCAAGTATGACTGAAAGCGGTTTGAGCCTCATTGTTTAAAAATGGAAGATTAAACAATTTTGGGCTTTATTATTCTGAGAAAAATATGAGATGACATTGTACCTGGTTTGCTTGCCCTGAAGTGCAATATGTATTAATTCAGTCTGAGTGGAGAGCCACTTAGAAATGCTTAATAGCCAGTATGTTTTTATTGCTGAAAAGAAAATAGATATTCCTTGACATTCTCTTAAAATGTCACTGATTCACATTTCCCAACAGTGTTGCTGCAATTGTATTAGAAACCATTTAACAATGTAAAGGGGGCATATTAAAAACATGCAAACTGACAGTAAATGTTTGTTTTTTTGTGTGAAATGGTTAAGTAGATACTTTACTCTCCACTTTAATTAATGCAGCATTATCTGCAGGTATAGTTGTTTTGAAGGAGATAGAAAACATTAATATGAAAAATTAGTCTTTTTATATTGCTTGTTTTCATGTGTACTGATTTTCATATGTACTGATTCAGTTCTAGAGTGCATTCATGTGAAAATAGAGTTCACACTTCCTCTTAGGTGAACTTTTCCTTCAGTTCTTAAGGCAAGCTATGATGCCAGTTTTTCCTATTCCCTTTGTTTAAACAGTTCAAAATAGGTCTGACTAAGGTTGTAGCTTGTTCATGCAGTAAGAAAATAAAAACTACTTCTACAGAGAAAATAATCTGAAGTAATTATAAAGGTAATAAAATATATCATGGGCATCATGTCAATGACATGAAAGAGACTACATGTTAACATAAGGCACTCCCTAGGATTCATAGTCAGTCTCTTCACCTGCTCTAATTTGCTAATTGGTGGAGCCAAAAAGTCACTTTTGACATTTGTGAGAACCTGTATTAGGGATACTTGTTCGTTCTTGTTGTTGAGGAATGATTTGCAGGTTCCACTCGAGGCGTATTTATGCACTTTGGATGTACAGTCTCCATATACCAGCATCCCTCATTCTGATGGCATAATGGCTGTTAAACACTGTTTGGAATATTCTCAAATGTATTCTAAAATTCAAATTCAGTTTGTTCTGAAGATGCTGGGTGTAATTTTGGAACATAATGTCTTTAGATATGGTTCTGACTGGTATCTGCAAATCATAGGTACAGCTATGTGTGCCTCCTTTGCCCCAATATATGCTGACCTATTTATGGGGTTTTGGGAATTCAGGTTAATTTAGGATGATAATAACCCTTTTTCATGATACCTCCATATGTGGAGGCATTATTTGGATGATTGTTGGGCAATATGGAGTGGACTGGCTGACCAGTGGGGACATTTTGGTCAATATTTAAATCATAACGAATTTGGATTGAGGTTTACTGGCAAGTTTGATTTATTTAATGTGGACTTCTTGGACATCAGTGTTATGAAATTAATTGATAGAACAATTGCCACTAATATATATTGTAAACATTGTACCAAACATTCATTGTTACATGCTGAGAGTTGCCACCCCAAACATATTGTCACATCCCAATTTCTGCAGTTAAGACATATATGTATCTCTGATATGAGTTTCCAGAATGAAGTGGCTAATATGAGGAATAGATTTTTACACTGGGGAAATTATTCTAGGATGGTTAATTCAGCTTTAGATACTGTTGTACAAATATCTTTGGATAGTTTGTTGGTAAATTCAGAGGCATGTGAATCTAACAATGAACTGAATATGACTGAAGGTTTTAATAACTGTCCCCTTATTACTACCTTTGGTATAAATGCTTTTAAACTCAAGGCAGTAATAAATAAATACTGGCATATTTTAAAATTGGATTTTTTTTTGTCCAGTTTTTAGATAACCATTGTTCATATGGTTATTGTAGGGGTAAAACAACAGGCAAACATCTTTCTAATTTTAAGAAAAGTAAAGATGTTACATTTCAAATGAAATCCTAGCGATTTTTTGGAAATACCTTTTGTGGCAATTGTTCATATTGCAAAGTAGTATAGAGAACTAAGTAATTCACTTCAGTCAATACGTCTAGGGTGTTTAACATTAGACACTTGATTAGTTGCATGAGTGAATCGGTAGTTTATTTAGTGGTGTGTCAGTGTGGATCGCTTTATGTGGGCCAGACTTCCAGACCCTTTAAACAAAGAATTGCACTAAACTTGAATGATATCCAGTGCTGACGTCCAATAAGTGCCTCACATAAATATTTTTTGAACCATACTACTACCCATTTTGTTTTTGTAAGTACTGATATGGTGGTTTATGATGGCTTGTCAGATAAGCATAAACATAATGTTCTTAACCATAAAGAAAATATGTGGATTATTTATTTAGGAGCAATGTTTAAACCTGGTTTGAATGAGCATATTTAATATTTCATAATAGATTTTGGTTTTGGGTATAATTTATTTAGATATGTGTCTGTTTTTTTGCCTTTTATTGTCTTTTTTTGAGTTGAGGAATTTGTTTTATTGTGAGACTGTGTCTTTAAAAGGGATGCTATATATTCCCTGATACCTAGTACTTCTTGTTAACTCACTGATGACGCCATAGGATGAAATCAGTTTGTTCTTTGCCATTTTTTGTGGACAGTGGTTTGTTCCTTGCCATTTTCCATACAGATTATTCTTCAGGTATTGAATTAAACCTATTATGGTATATACGTGGTTACCAGTGCTGGAGCTTGAGAATTGCAGTTTTATATATATATATATATATATATATATATATATATATATATATATATATAATTTTTTATCAAATGGGCGATCAGACTCTGTGCGATTCACATTAGTACGAATCCACCCATTTGGTAGAATCGAAAGAACAAATGCAAAAATGTAGAAATTTACAAAAACCAATGCAATACAGCATTCGTTGTTGTGACTTTCTACATTTTCATGCAGATTACACTGCAGTGGAGATCGGAAAATGTACCCTTTGTCTCACTATAGTGCGATCTTGCAGTTTGTATACCTAAGTAGCAGGGGGTGTGGGGGGGGGTGCATGGGGGCTTGCCCCCCTGCAAAAATGTTGTATTACAGTTGACTGGAAGTGTAGTATTTTCAGTAAAGTTGACATTTCTGAGATGTCAATTTTATCGAAATACTTCCTTCTATATTTATTTGGTTCATTCTTGTGATTTCCGATATTATGGTTCGGAAATCTGAACACTTGCACAAAGTCGGTCTGAGAATATGATAGTAAACCTATATATATATATATATATCAGGACGTGCACTGTCCATCATAAAATTCAGTAACAAAGTCAATGTGACAGGAAAGAGTAATGTAATGATTTCTACTAATTACATATTAGTTTATCGCAGCACCTCTACCCTCATACAAAAATCAAAAGCAGGGCAGTCCTTGCTGGTGTCACTTGATCACAGCAACATTTTGTAGTTGCAATATCGATGTCTATGTAAAGGAATAATGAAAATAAATGTAATATACTGATAGGATTGCCAGCCATCCATAAAACACAGTAGCAAATTCAGTATTTATATGTATTTCACTTCTGAGGACAACTAAAAAGAAATGGAATGTTCTAACAGGAGTGGTATATTTCTCCAACATGTACCAATGACATCTTCATTTGTCATAATAATTTCTCTGCAGGTCACTTCAGTCCATAATGTAATGGCAGAAGCAGCACATTTGCCGAGCATGCAGTAATGATCCCAGCATTTCTCACATGAACTTCAGCACAGATGAGTAATGAACAGAACGAAATGTAATGCACTGACAGAAGTAATACTGCACCAAACATACACTAATGAGTTCTGCTTTCTCAAAATAAGCAAGACTCAGAAGTCTACTAAATATAAATGTAATGTTAAAGTTGTAGTTCCGCATTTTCAAAACGTATTGTGACGAAATCAGCATTTATCATTCAATTGTCGAGCCCAAGAGTAACAAAATAGACATATTGGTTAAGGAGGAATAGGAGCCTTCCTTACAACAAAAAAGTGAAAGCTGTACTTCATTCCACTTCACCAGTATCACATCACACTTTCATCTGCAGTGTTAAAACAAAAAATCCTTCCAGCAATGACTGCAATGAGAAGGACAAATGTAGTGGGAGAAGTAACACTTTTAAACATTTAAGTCATACCTCCTCCTGTCTATCTATATCACCACACTTACTTCAGTGCTAATACCATAACTGTCTCCATCAGTGACCATAACAAGCAGGAGCAATTCAAAAAAGGTGCAATGCAATGAGAGATGTAGTGTGTTTTCCCACATCAAAAAATAAATGCAAGCCATGTCTCCCTAGGACATCTGTATCACCACACACACTTCCATCTCCACATTAAAGCAACAAAATAACTCCAGTGATTTCTGCAACAAAAAGGAAAAATTACAGTTGGATAAGTGTACTAGGAGAAGTGACACCCTTCCCATAACCTAAAAATGTGCAAGTCATGCTTCCCCAGTCCATCCGCAGCATCGTATCCTTCAAATTGCTACTATCATACCACAAATCTTTCCAGCAATGAACATGGGTTCATATGTTCATAGTAGGTTACTAGGCTAATGGCCCTAGAGCCCTTACAAGCCTAGCCATATTTATCCCGAGTTGCCCCAGTTATATGTGGTTAGGTGAGTGAAGTTCACAGAACTAAGGGCCTATGGTAGTTAATACTGACTTTCTCTGTTCAGTAGTGACATGGGCACCACCGCAGGAGTGAATTTGCAGTCACCCATTCATAGATTTAGGTTGCGTTTGAAGAGGGTCATGGAGGTGCTCTGTTTTACATGAATTGAAAGCTTGTTCCAGAAAAATGACAGTCTCTGGGAGATGTATCTATCTCTGCAGCATGACCTGTTCATGTCAGAAGCTAGGTTAAGATCCCTGGCGCAAGTGACCCTCGTGCAGTATGATATATGAATGTGTAGCATTTCCATCAGGGCCAGGTCAGAGACTGCTCTGTAAGCCAGGCACAAGTCACTTCTTAGCAACCTGTAGGAAACAGAATACAGTGACAGGGCTTTAAATCTTTCTGTGTAAGACTTGTTTTGTGTACCCTGTAATTTCCTAGTGAGAAACGTCTGTCTGTCCAATTATTGTAGGTACCTGCTGAGGTACACGCAAAAGGGAGCATTGTACTCAGTTATTGGTCTGATGATGGTCAAGCATTATGGAATTATAACTTCCTTAGCTCTAGATGTGATGCCTATACTTATAAGATGTACCATACAGGAGGATTTCCTTACTACTGTGGATTTGTGGTGGTCAAAGTTCAGGTTGCTATCAACCTGAGTACCCAGATCACATATCTGTCTTTCTCACATCCATTTTTTTGAACTGTTGGTAACAGATGATCCCATGTGATATAAACTTCATCATTTATATGATGCTTTGTGGTTCATGTTTCCAGTGTTTTTCAGTTACTTCAAAATTATAATGTTTGCACAATCCCCAATGCAACACTCTTGCCACATTATTATGTCTTTCAGTATACGGTCCTTCTGCCACTAGTATATCACAACCAGCAACAAGATGTACAACTGTTGCCAATTCTGTTTTACAAAACCTACATTTGTCTGTTTCTCCCACATGTTTAACAGACTTTATAAATCAGCATGTATGCATGTACGTAGTCCACTTTCTTAGGCAGCCAATATTAACCTTTCATCTTTTGGTTTAAATTCACCTTTCCTTAACTATTCCTGCATTCAGTCTTGATCAACATGAGGTTGTTCGAAGAGTTTTCTATACTTGCAACTATATTTATGCACTTTCCACATCTCTTGCCTTCTCATCTGACCCTTCACCTTATGTTCTTTCTTTTGTGTTTTGGCACATTCAGTTGCTGCCTGATTTTTATGAACTTCTGGTTTGATTTCCATTCCCACTTGATGCCGATATGTTTCTGCTAAACTAAGCATCTTAGACTTATTCTCCTCATGTTTCAAACTTTCACTATGTTTGGGTCTTGTGAGGACAGCAGATATGTGTACAGTCCCATGATTGCAGATCTATGCACGTAATCAGTTTCGAGTACGCCCATACCTTCCTCAGAATGGGGACTATATAATATTGGTATGCACTGGATTTTATAAATCATTTGATGAGCATGAAGCATCCTTCTTGTTTTTCTGTCCAACCTATCCAACACCTTTTGGGGTTAGTCACTCACTCCAAACTGTAAGTTAGGGACAGGAAGAGTAAACTGGTTTATAGCTTAGACATTGTTCCTAGATGTCAGTGCTGTTTTCAGTATTAATTTAAGTCGTCCAAAATGTTCCTTACTAAGTTTTATTCACATTTGTTCATGTTTTGTTGTTGTTCCTTCATCACTTCCCAAATATTTATACCCTCCCTGTTGCTCAAGCTCTTTTATATCACATTCCTGTCTCAAACTGATGCTTTCTTGGTGCTGCAGCTTTCCTGCTTTAAAGGTTGATTTTGCACATTTATCAAGATCAAATGACTTTCTTATGTCATCTGAAAAAGTTTTGACCACTTGTAGTTGTGCTTTCAGTTCCTCGTCTGATGAACTATACAGTTTTAAATGACCTACAAAAAAAAAAATGAGAAGTCTTTACATTTAGTTTTTTTTCTGGGAGCCAAATTGTAGCCATGACCTAATCTGTTAAGTAGGCAACTTAATGGGTTGAGAGCACGACAAAATAGCAGTGGTGACAGAGAGTCACTCTGGAATATCCCCCTTTGAATTTTTATCCCTAGAATAATAATATGTCCACTGTCATGACTCAACTCCAGAGTGGTTTGCCACTGTTTCATGGCCACTGTAATGTAACTGATCAGTGTAGGATGTAATTTATACATTTTAAGCACTCTTTTATCCTTGAATGTGGGACACTGCCAAATGCTTTTTTTATAGTGTATCCAGGCCATACTTTGATTCTTCCATTTTTTATAGTTCTGCATTATGACTTTAACAACAAATTACCCTTTGTTCCATATGACTTTCGTTTAATACCCTTTTGTTCTATTGCCACTATTGAGCTGAAATATTATTTTTCCTATTGTTAATTAGCCTGGTGTCTGGTTAGGGTGTGCATATAAATAGTTCTTACTCATGGCTAAATCTTTATGTAAAGATGTTAGTACTTTTGACCTGGGGGTTTCCAATTAAGAACTTTTCTTAACTTTGTTTCAGTCTCTACTAGCTGTTACTTCATCCCATTTCATATCCTGTACATTTGAACTTCTTATTCATTGTTTTACTTTTTCTTTCCACTTAGCATCTTTGTTATGTTCCACAGGATCTTTAAAGATATTTCTCCAAAATGTATCTATTTCTTCTTTTTTGGTGGTGTTTCAATTCCTTTTGTCTTGTTTTCCAATTCTCTTCAAATTTTTTTGGGTCATCAATAGATTGCTTGTTTTGTACTTTTCTTTCATATTTATCTGCATATCTTCTAAGTTTTTCTACCTGTGCTGATATTTTTAGTTTATTATTTGTGATAGTGCATGATAGATCCTGATCTGTTATTATACTGTGCATTGCATTTATCACATCTATCTTTCTGAGTGTTTTTGTTGATCAGTTCCCTCTTCTATACTGTTCTAAGAGTGACACTTCTTATCTTAATTGCTTTATAGTTTTCTCATTCGATACTTCAATGATGGTATTCAATTTCTCCTCTTCCTTTCCTTCACTACCTTATGTTTTAGTGGTAAGACTTTACCTGTTACTTATTTAGCTGCATAGTAATATATCCTGTTTATTTCTGTTATATCACACAAATCTCTATGGACAATCCTATTTACTGTGTTAATTGTTTTATCAGACTTCTAACTTTTTGCATTTTATTGACTTTCTGTAGTCTATTTCTTTCATTGATCTTAATATGTCTGTCCATTTCTATTAAATGAAGAAACTGTTCTCTTAGATAATTTTATTTCAAATTGAGGGCACATTCTTTGTTCTACATTTCCTGCAGGCATTCTGTAGAAAGTTCCAGATGTTCTACATCCTCCCTCTTTGGGAAATAAGTCATGTGCAGTAATAATGACAATAATCATTGATATGCAATTGTACAGAAATAATCCTTTGACATACAATTATACAGAACTAATTCCATGTGAAACCATCATGTCCAGGTTGCTGTGTATTTTACACTAGGTCTGGAAATACGACCTGATCATGTGACATAAAAATTAGGACTGGGTTTAGCAACAGGGACTGTCTTTAATGAATGTTCAACTTCGGGGACATCTGGGACATCATCAGGAATGGGAATTGGTATTGAGACATATCTTTCAACAGGAACATCATCTGGTTGCTCTGAGATCTAGAGTCACAGGTATGATGCTGCGATATTGATTCAGACACTGGAAGAAGATGCCTGTGATTTCTTCAGTATTCTATACCCTCAATTCTAAGTAAGATATTGGCTTGGCACATACACCTCTAATTTGACCAATTCATTCAAAACCTTTTGCTGTTTGCATACTCACTACCTCTCTTTCTTTTAATGGAGGAAGAAAGCTGCTCATTTTATCATAACTGGGCTTCTGGAATGAATGCTTTCTGAATAGTTGGGCTGTGATTGCTCTGGTGTTTTTAGGATTAGGCACTGACAAACTGGAACTGATAGGCAAGATTGCTCTGGTTTGCCTAGATAGAAGTCTCTGAGCAGGTGAGCCAAGTAAATTGTCACGGGGTATATTTCTGAGATTAAGCAAATTCAAGAGAACATTGGTATTGTCACACTTTGACCTCTCTAGTAATTGCTTTGGACTTTGTACAGCACGTTTAGCTAGGCTGTTTGACTGTGAGTACTGAGGACTACTGGTAACATGTATAAAGTCCCACTCTTTTGCAAATTTTTGAAATAGCTGACTGGTAAACTGGGCACCATTGTTGGAAATAACTTTGTGTGAGCTACCATGGACTGAGAAATGATGTTTCAACTTTCTAATGACAGTACTGGACGTTAGGTTGGGTAGCAGATCAATGTCAAACTAATTTGAATAAGAGTCTACCAACACCAAGTAATGTTGACTTTTCCACTCGAATATGTCAATGGCTACTGTTGACCAAGGTAGTTCAGGATTCTGGCTTAGCTGAAGTGTTTCTTTTTGCAAATGTGGTTTAGTGCTATTGCATACTGAACAAGATGAAAGTACTTTATCGATATCATTTGACAGAGAAGGCCAAAATACTAGTCCTCTCACCCTTCTTTTGGTAGCTTCAAAACCTGGGTGGCCACGTTGCAAAATCTAGATGTACTCATGTTGTAAGGAAGTAGGAATGACAACTTTAGGACCTTTGAAAATGACACCATCTTCCATCAGACAGCACAGTGGTAGCATCGTCACCTCACAGCAAGAGGTTCTCTGGTTTGATTCCTGGCTGGGGTGCCTTCTGTGCGAAGTCTGCATGTCCTCCCTGTGTTCATGTGGGTTTCCTCTGGGTGCTCCGGTTTCCTCTCACATTACAAAGACATCCATCTGGAGCATTTCTCCCTGGGCCTCCACTGAAAATTGGCTTATTTCTAGTCGGACTTTCCCAGTTAACAAATGTTAAATAAATAAAAAAATAAATAAATCAACATCTCATTTCTGTAAGGAAAATAAGGTTGCACTTCTGTTGGTACACAAGATTGCTTTGAAGGCCATCCAACATTGATGAAGTGGTTGTGCTTTTGCAAAATTGGATCATTCTTTGTATGATCTCTTAGCTCATCAATTCTTGCGGTAGAAAAATTATGCACTTCCATGACATTAAAGTCAAAATTCTCTGTATCAAGTTTTTCTGTGCTATTTTTGGGCCCTTTGGATAAGGTATCAGCCAGATAAAGAAGTTTTCCATTTGTATAGACCATTTTGAAGTTATACTTTTGTAATCTAAGCACTGAACTTTATAGTCTTGCTGCAGTTGTATGCATAGGCTTCTATAAAATAATGACTAGAGGCTGATGATCAGTCTCAATCTGGATAGCTTGGCTATAAATATAAACATGGAACTTTGAACATACGAACAAAATTTCTCAATCTGAGCATACTGCATCTCAGTTTGGGTAAGAGTTCTAGACACATAGGCTACAGGTCTGCCCTCTTGAAGAATAACTGCACCAAGACTGAACTTTGAAGCATCACAGGAAAGAATTA
Source organism: Protopterus annectens (assembly GCF_019279795.1). Classification (NCBI taxonomy): domain Eukaryota; kingdom Metazoa; phylum Chordata; order Ceratodontiformes; family Protopteridae; genus Protopterus; species Protopterus annectens. Next base: position 1,405,425,094 of record NC_056743.1, on the reverse strand, counting down.
CTGGTTTGTGGACATCATATCTTAACATAGGTGGACTGGCAATTTTCTCTTTCAGGTCATCAAATGCTCTCTGGTGTTTTCCCAATGATGACCAGGTAATATTTTTGCATGTCAGCTCTCTTAAAGGCAATGATAAGTCACTGAAGTCTGGTATAAACTTGTGCAAATAGTTAACCATACCAAGAAAACGCTATAAGCCTTGGACATTGTCTGGAGCTGGCATCTCAACAATGGCTGTTTGTTTGGAAGGATTTGGTCATAAGCCTGAACTGGTAAAAAAATAACTGACATGAGTAACTTCTAGTAGCCTAAATTTACATTTCAGAGGACTGAGCTTTAGATTCACTTCATGTGCTCTTTCCAGAACATTCCTGAGGTTTCTGTTATGCTCTGCTTCACCATTGCCTCCAACTAGTAAATCATCTACTGTTATAGCACACAGATAACCTGGAAAAATTTGCTCCATTGCACGCTGAAAGACTTCACTGGCAGAATTTATTCCAAAAGACATTCTGAGAAATCTGTATCTACCAAATGGCGTACTGAATATAGTCAGTAGTAAAGATTTGTAAGCAAGCATTACTTGCTAAAATACTCTTTGCATCCAAGACAGATAAAACAGTGGCATTTGGCATGACAGTAGTAACTTCTTCAACTGTACGCATAGGATGGTGGGGTCTTGTTAATGCTTTAAGTCTATTAGGTCAATATATATTCTGATTTCACCTGAGCTTTTCTTATGAATGACTACCATGGAAGACACCCATTCAGTTGGTTCTGTAAGTGGACAAATCACACCTTGCTGCACCATTTTATCTAACTGGACTTTGACTTTGCCCCTGCATTGCTATCAGAACTCTTCTTGCTGGTCTGACCACTGGACTGACCTCTGGGTGTAATTTCACAGAGTACACAACTGGAAGTTTACCTAGATGTCTTCGAAAATATCAGCATACTCTGTGAATATAGCATCGGTGAAACTCTCTGAGACCTAATAATGACTGTACAGGTCTTTCGACTATATAAAATTGCAAGCTGTAACTGTAACTGTTCCCAGCTGAATAGCATGAAAGCACTACTGAGCCTTCGGTTTGAATCTCTTCACCTCCATAAGCAAAAAGCTTCACACAACTGGCCAAATTAAGTTGTTCACCAGCTCTTATTCTAGCAAATGTTTCCATTGACATAACATTGCACTTTGAACTAGTGTCCACTTTGAGCTCTGTGGTTTTACCATTAATCAGGACAGTACAATACCCTTCATTTTTTGCCAGCAAATCTACCGCATTAATCTTTTCACCAACCACTGATATACCATCTACATAGAAAGTAGAGTTGCAGCTTTCTATATGATCAACTTGCTTTTTTGAGTGACCTTTCTTAATAAATGAATGAGGCTTGCTTGATATACAAAGCTTTTGAAAGTGGTTCCATTTTTTACACTTGTGGCATTGCTGACCAAATGCTAAGCACTTATCTCTTTTGGACTCATGATTGGCACCATAATTATGACAGTTAACAATGAGACTTGACTTGGGTTTTGCTGACTCATCCTTGTGCAGCACTGAGCATGTCCGTTTTACTGAGCTAGTCTTAGAACTTGCTGGAAAGGTATGGGCTCTTGCTGGAAATCCCACATGGGCTGCAGCTGCCATGTGCTTAGGCCTGTTTCTGTTAGACACGTGCTGCATGCTGTCTACATTTGCTCTAGAGGCTGCTGAAACCATCCTCGTATCACTTGCAAATGTATTTGTGTGCCTTTCTGTAAGCTTGTGTATTTGACAAATCTCTATGGCTTTACTCAACGTTAAATCACTGTCTTGAAGCAAAATTTTTCTCACTACAGCATTATTAACATCACACACTAGCCTGTCCTTTATCAACGTGTCTTCAAAGCACCAGATCTGCATGTTTTAGCCTTGTTTCTCAAGTCAGTAATATAAGCTGCTAAAGTTTCTTCTGGCTTTTGGTCTCATGTATAAAATAAGTACCCTCCAATGTAACAATTGTCTGGGGGTTACACATTTCTCTAAATTTATGTTTTAAGCAGTCAGGGTCCTCCCTTGATTCAGCTTGTAAAACAATATGATGGTTTCCCCTTCTCCTGCATATACTGCTGGTGCATACACAAATGAATGTTCTCTTTCAATAGCTTCTGACCACCCCTAGATTAAGCAGAATAAATGCCCTCATATATGCATCTTTATCTGAAAAAACTGATTGTATGAAAATATCGCATTCCTGCTAAAATACTCTCAAATTCTCTGCAATATTATGATCAAACACATGTGGACTGGGTCTGTGAAATGCCTCTGCTATGGCAACACACAATAATAAAGACCCTTGGGATTATGTATGAACGTACAGACATATATGTCAGAAATTTATGCCAGAAACTTGTAATTATGCTCAATAGCACAACAGACTCTTCAAAATGACAGCACTTTGTGGAATAAGTGTCCGTAGCACAAGAACACTTTGAAATTACTGTACTTTGCAAAACCTTCCTTAGTGTAAGAAACACTTCAAAATCACTGTGCTTTGCAAATCAGCTGTACACAGCACAAGAAACTTCTCAAAATGACTGTACTTTGCAAAATAACTCTGCACAGTGTAAGAAACACTTTGAAATGACTCCACTTTGCAAAATAACTGCACTTTGCACACAGTAAACTCTTCAAAATAATTGTACTATAATAAAGCACACTCTTCAAACACTTTGCACACTCTGAGATACTTTGAACAACTCTAGTTATACTGTGAATAGCTGCAGTCAATGCCAAATAGTAGCCCATATCAAAAAATGTGTTCATTTACTAAACAAAATGCACCCGCTTTGCTTTTCCATGCTTATTTTGCCATTTTATTGTCCTTGTTATGCTCATTTGACTTTTATCATGCTCATTGTACTTTTCCTGTGCTCATTTTACCTTTAACATGCTTATTATGCAAATCAGAAGAAATTCTGAATGCTCTCATGAGTATTTCAAACAATTCTACCAAATATCGTGGTTTTGAACATTTCCTTTAATCAATAATGAGTTATGTGCTTTTTGTTTAATTAATAATGCGTTTTGTGCTTTGTGAATGCTTCATATAATTTTCTTTATGAAATAAATCATTTACATGAGTTTTAATTACCAGAAATTAATTTATGATCTTTTTTTTTCAATCAAGCAGGTTGGGATGAGTCATTCTTCTACATACCTCTATTTCTAACTGTGCATCTCATGGCTCTACTTCTGGATTCTTTCTGGCTTCTTGTTGTCAGACATCTCATTTCCAGCACCACATCATTCAGGCATGCTACTTTTAACACCATGTCGTTCAGACACATCACTTGTAACACCATGTTGTTCAGGCATCCCACTTCTGACACCATGTCACTTGTCTGGTCAGGATAAAACAGATGAATAGTTGTGGGTTCAATTCAAGCAGCTTTATTACATACAAACACATCAGGATTGAGGTTTAGTAACTTAAACTTAGATAAACCTATAAACAGGCTGACTACTGCACTCATACATGTTAACACTTTGGCTGTTCACTCAAAATGGCACTGCTGCCTGCATGTGCTCTCTGTTTATATGTATGTGCCCTCACTTTGAAATGCTTCTTAAAGTCACAACACACACTCTGTTCTACAAGAATGGCATAGCTAATTCAGTCTGTAAAATTATTCAAATGGAGGTAGATTTTGCAAAAGGTATTAGCTGTAATCAGTAATATGGACATTTGAATCAACTTCAAGCCATAAATCTAAAACACTGAACTCTATTCAGAAAATTAGGCTGAGAAAGCAATACCGTTCTTCTACAGTTTCAAATAATCTAAAAACTGTTGATACCCAAGGTCCCCTTCTATGACAGTAAGAAGGCAATGAATAAATCACATGTAACGTACATGTTCAAAAAAGAAGAGAGCACTGCAAATATAAAGATACTCAAAATGTCTCATAAATATATTAGCATAAGTGGGTCAAAGATGTCCCATTGCAACCACTTTAGGGAGCAAATTTTTTTAGCAAATAAAAATGAGCTATGAGTAAGGCAAAAGTGATACATGTTAAACACTGAGTATTTAACGTAAAAGAAAAGGCACTCTGGAAGGACCACCATGATCCAAACACTGAGTATTTCTCTGGTTCCTTCATTTAAAAATTAACCATATTTGCCCAAAGTGAGGAGCTACATTTGCATATAAAGCTTTAATATTCAAAGATGCCCAATAATAGTTGGATTCCCATCTGATGTACTTAATCAAAGATACCAAATATTCTGAAATCACAGATGTAAAGTAGAATATCTTAAGCTCAAGGCTGTAATGTATTTAGTACTTGAGACCCGCAGATAAAAAACTAGCATCCAGTTCCTGGATATGGAACTATATAAGGATTATGATGTACAAATTCTGGGTGCTAGACTATATAGAAAACCATGTTATAGCAACAACAACAGGCTACATACATAAGCGGATTGACTTGCAATGAACATGAACTTAGAAAGAACATGGATGAATTAGATCAGAGATTTACTATGACAAGGCATTATCCAGCTTCAGAAGTTAAGAATGCTTCCCTTATAAAAGAAGATGGTAGTAATGTTATAAAGGTCAATAGTGAATACATAAAATTGCCTAGAATTAGGGCAGAGTTTAGTGTAGATTCTGGACTTATTAAAAATATTATACATAACACCTGCAAAGTACTGTTGAGCAACTCAACCTATGACCAGCTGTGTTCCCTTGGCCTGTGTTTTTTGTGAGAGTGAGGGCACAATTTGGAACATTTACTTAAAATGGAAAGAAACGCAAAGATACATTGGCATTTACAGTCAGAATATAGTGGTGGTGGTTGTAGGGTACATAAATATATGACAAATAGTCCATATTATATGGACCCTACTACTAGCATGATATTTGGAAATGTAGTTAGAAATAAACATGCAAATAGTCATGTTATCCATGCTACTAGTTGTGATGCATGGTCAGCAGCCTGTACAGGAAAACCAAGAAGAAAGTTAAACATAAGTGTACCCGACCACTGTTATTCAGTTAACTGGAAGGAAGAGTATGATACACTGTGTAGGCATTCTGTAGCATGTGTGGGATATAAGATGCTTTCTAATTGTACTAGAAAGAGTATTAGCAAAAGAGGGTGAGCTGGAACTCATGTTAGATGTGGAAATTTTTGGCAACTAAAGTTACCTGCCAATGTGTTTTATCAGGTTTAATTGAAGTAATTGCTATTAATCCTATTTCAAAAGCAAGAAAGTTGAAATAAGAGGCTATATTACTTTACATATGCAATTAAGTATAATTGTATATATTGTTTATTTGGCTCCTGTGTTTTATTTGGTGTAAGGTTTGTTAAAGGAAGCCTTAATGTAAGTGTCACATTTAACCTAATTTGATATTTTGTTTTGTTTTGGTTGCAATGACAGTAGAAAATATGTTTTTACATAAATATGCAGAAGAAAAATGGAGAAGGACCCTGAATACTTTGGGTCCATATTATAACATCGAAGTCTAAAAACTTTGAATGCTATAATATTGAACCCATTCAATTGAAACACCAGAAAACTGAACAATTAGAATAGCGAATTTTTTCCCAGGGAAAAAATTTGCTGTTCTGGCAAACATACACACAACTCAAGCACACCAAAATAAATAATCCATACACATACACTTCACAAAAGCCTCCACTAAACCAGACATGCACAACTAGCTATCCACTTACCTTAACCCAACTCTAACCCTAAGGTCCCTAACTATTGCACACTCACCTTACCTGCTCCCTAACCCTAACTCACCTACCCCACCCTAACCCTCACGTCCACACAATCGCACATTTACCTGACCTGCGCCCTAACTCTAACTCACCTAATCCATGCCCAATCGCACACTTACCTTAACCCGGTCCGTAACCTGCGCTCCACATTTGAGGAAATAGCGAAGCTGCAGAAACGGCCCACTGAATACTTTCCCTAGGAAAGTATTCAGTGTTGTGCAACTTCACTATTTCAAGCGTTTGCCGTACTGGGTTCGATATTATAACATTCAAAGTTTTTAGACTTCGATGTTATAATATAGACCCGAATACTTTTTCACTTAAATGTCCATACCCACCATGATTTTTTAGCCAAAGTTTATCAAGGGGAAACGTAGTCCTTTGATTGTTTAGTGTAATGTCTGAGGAAAGATCAGTCAATAGAGTTTCTTCACTTGTATATAGATCGTTCCTTACTCATTCCTTGAGATAAAAGGAATTCAGACCTCCCCCTCCCAAAAAAAAATCTCTTGGATTCTGACTTGAGGGAAAATAGTCTTCAAATTTAAATGGCAACATTTTCAAATGACTGGCAATAATACATTTCATTTGGTTAAAACTGTAATCTTCATTTCACTTTTCTGTCTCATTCATTTGGTTGGTCAATGTATTCATTTTGGTTAGCATCCACAGTTACATTTTCTTCTATTGACATTCTATTTAATTGTAAGTGTCAAACACTATTCTGCATGGTCCCCGAGTCAGTGTATGTCAGAATGGAATAGTAACATGTTATGAGAAGAACCCATTTCATCTTACAACAATGCCAAAAACATTGAATTTAAAACGGCGGACTATAAAATTTGCTGTCTTAAAATACTTCATTCAGTTCAGCCCTTATACTTTTGTTTATTAACATTTCCTGGTGAGTGATGCAATGTTTGCTTTTCTATATTTGGCACTGCTTGCTTCATTTTGGTGACTAATCCTGTATGTTTATCCACTATACTAGCTTCACCATCAGCACAAACTGTAATGTGGACTATGAATTTTAAATCAGCACTTAACGTAATCAGACAATGCTGAACATATTTCACTGTGAGTTGCATCATTCTTCAGTTCCAAGCAGCTCAGAAATTGTTTTCTAATTTTATTTTCATCCCAGTCTATATCCATAACATATCTACAAGTAGCAAAGCTTTATTAGCAATATCTGTTGATTCATCTAACTGAAGACCATAAATCTTTGGCATTTTAATTTTACGTATATTTTGCTGATGAATATATTCACTCTTCATAATTATACAATTCAAAACAGCATTGGTAGACAGGGCTATTGTTTTTATTTTCTAATACATTTTATCACCTAACATTGTTTGACATGCATTCAGTATGCAAGGGATAGCAAACCAAGTTTCTTCCTTTGGTAATTTGTTTTTTTTTTTGCTTTAAAATTTATCTAATTTCCTGTAACCTTGGATATACTTCAGTAGCACCTACTTAGATTTTAATTCATTCGCTTCTGTTTTAAACAACTCAACTAACATATTCTGGTATTGGTATTTAGTATGCAAATGTCCTTTGAGATTTGCTCGAGCCATGGCACTATTGCATAAAATCTCTAAACACACAACACACTGGGGAAAATCTGTATGTAGAAATGCAAATGCAATGTATGAAAAATCATCTTTGCATTTCTTTCCTTTTAACTTTGGAGAAGATGTGTTATTATTAGTATGTGTTTCAGAAGCAGAAATGTTCACTTTTGAATCACTCATTGATGGATTCTGTTCATCCATATTATCAGCATAAATCTCATCACTTGGTTATTAGTGAGTATGCTCTTCTGCATTGCTAGCTGTGTACTTCTACTATAAAGGATCACTGAATATGATAAAAATTGCCACAGAAAAGTATTCCAAATTGTTTTACAAAATGCAGACTTGCCATGCAAAGTAGCCACAGTAAAGTACATCAACTTACACACAAATGCACATTACTCTTCAAATCCAGGCTGACTGTTTAAAATAAGCATATGACATGAGGAAAGGTTATTTTGATCCACATATGTTTTCTGACCCTCATCTGGTAGCTATAGGCACTTTGTTAGCTAAGTACACCTCACACATCTGATTGTGATTTGTTTCATAGTAGACAGTATAGGGATCTATATTATTTCCTTGAAAGATGTCTCCATCAAATTCCTATTTATTGACATGACTACATCAAATGCTGCAGTCAGCAAATGATCACTACATTGAAGTTTTTCCCAGGGAACGTAACTAGGTGGCCAGCATCATGAATTAGCCCTTTTTCCACTGTAGTGTGATTATGGAGACTCACACCTTTGTGAGTGCAAAATTATGTAGTTCATATTACAGTTGCTCTGGTGTCCAAGTACATTCTTTCCCTAGGAAAGAGGTTTGATGATTGTAATATTTGCTGAATGGCTGTTTGATGGGTAGTAATCGATGAACAGCTGTTCAGTGGAGACGTCTTTCAAGGAAACAATATAGACCCCAGTATAGCCGTAGTAAAGTATTCCATCTTAACTTCACTCACATGCACACAAGTCCTGCAAACTCAGATCAATAATTGTTTACAATTAACACAAGACAAGATAGTAAGATGTTTTCATCCACAGCCAGTCCTCCATTCCTGACTCTGTACACCTCAGATGTCTGATTATGATGAAAAATAATGGCCACACAATAACTGATATTACAACTTTATTTTATAAATCACACAGTGTTAACAAGGTATTTTCAATTATTTCACAAAACTTGCATCAGTAGTTTAAAACCAGATTAATGAACAAATAAAAGCAATCAGTCATTGTTTTATTTACAAACAGCCCCTGTACTCAGCAATTGTAGTGACAAATACCCAGCTATAATAAAATAAAACAGAATACAATAAAATAACTGAAATAACTACAACTCCCCAACAACTTTCTCAGTTCTCAACTTTTTGGTTTAAGAATCAGGAGCAAAGCCAAAAAGTAATGAGGGACAGATGATGAGTGTACTGACCTCTTGACATCAGTGCTCTTAACAACACCCCCCCCCCCCATTATGCCGCATTTGTGTCAGACTTTAAAACTAGCTTCACTGGCTGTTTCTGTATTTCATTTTGATTTTTTAAATTAAATAGGTAAAACAAAATGTACTGACCATGATTCACAGAACCTCTCAGAACATTTTGCGGACAAGAAGACACTTTAAGAAGCACTGTTTTATAAACTTAGAAAGCTTCCAGAATAGCAGGTTTTGTATTAGTTTAGCATATATTTTCTGAAGGATATAAAGTATTAAAAACTAAATATCTGTCATTGTTTAGTAAAGTGATTGCAAATGCCAACAATTTGCTAGGTTTTAAAAAACACAAATTTTAGAAGTAAGAGAGCAAAAATCTGAAGCATAATCATAGAGAAATAGATGAACACTTGAGGGGTATGCTTTGTACTATTGCAGTACAATTATCCAGAAAAACATGCATTTTATGAGGAATAGAACAAAAATGCAAGGCAAAGTCAGACACAGTTGAGAGCTATGCCCTCATCGAGTCACCCTTCAAAGATGTTCCTTGGTTGCATACTAGTTTGGATTGTACCTCTCAACCTGCAGACATCTAAAATGGCTACAGAGGCTCTTGGAAAATAGATACATCTAACCAAAAAGGTTGGAGACCTTA